>NW_003299109.1:281867-293494 GCF_000151645.1 Tuber melanosporum
CCTTGTTTTCTTTTAGTCAAACATAATTCGCCGTAGGCTAAAAATGTTTACTTTGCCTGTGGGAAATTTTTCCAATTTGTGTTTTGCCATTTCTTTGTCATTAGGATGACCAAATTGTTAGAAAAGAGTTGCCTTGAATTCAGTATAGGTGACCTAGTCCATCTCCTTCTGTCCGTATTAGAACAGCATAATTTATCCTCTGGTAAGTTCCCTTAATGGTAATTCGATATATGGAATTTTGATATCATCATGTAGTTTTCCGTATCCTTTGACAGTGAAATATCCTTTACATTATGCTAGGACTATGCTTAGTTTGTCATCGACTGCTTCATATGTATCTGGCTTTTTGGGTTTTTACGTTGCGACATTTGCTTATCCAATGATAGTATTTCGTATTGCTGTCATATATTACTGAAACTGCCTTTCTGCCATGCCTAAGACATAGGTTCCTTGTGCTGGAGCAGCCAGGGATAGTAGTACCAGGACTGCTGATCCAGAGATTCTTCTTGATTGTGCAGTTTCTACAGGCAAGCTATCAACTAATGATCTGATTTCTTGTATAACTGGACTTGCTGCCCTCCAGGGCTCTGCTGAAACATGATCCAGGGTGTTACTAAATTCCCCTAGATTCAGAATTTGATTATTGAAGTCAATATGTCCTGCTTTGTCTTGGGTGAAGAAAGCCGTTTTGTATAGTTGGGTGTCACTCTAGGTGACACTTTATCATGTAAGGATGCCTCTGCGAATACTTAGTTTTTGACGATAGGGAATAATACTTCTCTCGTTCTTTCTTCTTATCCTCTTATAGTAGTATTAGGCTTCTGCCTATATTGCCAATAGTTCAAGACCTTTGTCTTCTATCGAGAACATTTCTCATACGCTTACTGTAACCGGTACAGATACTCGGTTAGTGGTTTTGTTTTATGTTAGTTTTAGGTATCGTTTGATACTTGGTTTTGTTTTATGTTTTGTTTTAAGTATCGCTTTGATACTTGGTTTGTTGTAAGTATCGTTTGATACTTGGATTTGTTTTGTTTTAAGTACCCTTTGATACTTAAGAAGTTTTACCAAAGTGTATCGCTTGATACCTTTGATTAGTTTCGTTCATGCTAAGACATGAACAGATTTGTGTATTTAAAGACCGCCTGTTTCTACGATAGAAAAGGCAGACTTCGACAGACTGTATTTCAATATACTTGGTTGAATGGTTACTTCTTTGTTTCCCCAGTACACCCTCGAAGCCTCCTTTAGTTCTCAGCTGTCGCCTCCTCTCTGGAAGAGCAGGCCACCTGCCAACTATCGTATCTATTACCGATAATGTGATTAGCACCTTGCGAACACGTTACAGAGACCTTAACCAACCCATACCAGTCAATATGGCAGTAAAAGGATCACGATCCACAAGCCATAAAACCTGTAGTGCAACCATTCGACTTGGTTCTGCAGTCCTACCCCCCCAGGAAATGCTGGTTGGAAATTTAGCCAAATACGATGCCCTAATAGGCATGCCATTCCTGAATCACCACAAAGCTATAATCAGGTGTGGGGAATCAACTATCGATTTCCCAGATGAGAAGGTCAGAGTCTCATGCAAGCCAACAAGCGGAGAATACCGAGCCGCAGTCTGTGAAACAACTGCCCTACGACTATTGGATGAGTCACGTCTGATGTTTTCCCTGATCAAATACCCGAAGACCTACCACCTATGAGAGAGGTGAATCACCACATCCGCCTTCGAGACCCCTCCAATCTCAAGGACCAACCCACCTACTCTATTCCTGACGCATACAAAAGGCCACTTTGTGATTGGATCAACCAACAACAAAGAAGAGGAGTCATCTACCGGGCAGAAGCCCCAGGTACCGCTCCTATGTTTGTTCAACCCAAAGCAGATGGCAAAAGAATCCGCCCCTTGGTTGATCTCAAACTACGGAATGAAAACACGGTTATGGACAGCTCCACTATCCCAAACCAAACCCAGATCCTAAATGGAGTTGGACGGGCTAGATTCCGAAGTAAGATTGACCTAAGTGATACCTACTTCCAAACAAGGTTAGACCCAGAAAGCGAACACTAAAACAGTTTCAAAACACCCTTCGGAAGTTTCATTAGCCGAGTTATGTTACAAGGTGATATGAATGCGCCCGCCACGTTTATGCGAATTATGGAAACCCTCCTAAGCGAATACCTCCACCATTTTGTTTCGGTCTACATTGATGATATTCTCATTTTCTCGAACACCGCAACAGAACACGCCTACCATATAGGTTTGGTTTGTACCAAACTTAGGGAAGCTAAATTCTACGCTAGCAGAAACAAATCAATCCTGTTTGCTGACAAACTCGATATTCTAGGACATATCATAGATGATGAAGGAATACATGGAGCCCCAGGAAAAATAGCCTGTTTAACGGAATGGTCGACACCCCGGAATCAAAAAGAACTCATGCGATTCCTAGGACTAGTCAACTACATTGCCCAGTTCCTACCACACCATGCCACTGTGACAGCGCCGCTCATAGACCTTACCGGCAATGCAGAATTTGTCTGGACCCACACCCATGACCCAGCCTTTACCAACATCAAGGAATTGATTAAAAACGCCAACGTTATTCAACCTATCGACTATAGTAAACCAGAACCAATATGGCTGATTACTGATGCATCGGATGTTGGAGTTGGAGCATGGGTTGGGCAAGGGACCTTCCATGAAACCGCGAGGCCGGAGGCATTACATAGTAGGAAGTTCACTAACTCACAAATGAACTATGGAACAACAGACAAGGAAGCCCTTGCTGTAATTGATGCTCTCGCCGCTTTCAACCACATCCTAATGGGCAATACCTTCACTATTGTCACCGACCACCAACCTCTCACTAATCTTAAAACAGAAAGGATACCGGGAAGAAGAAGAACGAGATTGATAGGTGAGATCAGCAAATACAATGCAAAAATCATCTATACCCCTGGAAGAACGAACTATTTAGCTGATGCTCTCACCTGCCTATATGAGAATCAAGATCTCACCGACCCTCCTCTTGTTCACGACCACACAAGACAAAGCGAGGACAGCCCTGACGACACCTCCTATGAACAAGAACCATCGATGGCTACCACCAACTCTGCCGCTCCCTCCAATCCTTTCTCTTACACCATGTACAGTGCTGCCGGAACAGAACGAGGAAAGGACATTAATGAAGAATGGAAAGACAATTGCACGCTCCGCAGCACACCTCCTCACGAACTTGAACGAAGCAGACTTCACTGATCCCACTGTTATCATGACGCCTGCCCGTTTCACCAGACTGAGATCAAGTTTGGCAACAGATACCACCGACCGAACTATATGCCTGCTAACAATTCCAAAGACCCCAGCTTCGACACCATAGAAGGAGCAGAAGAGATGATCAATGAAGATGAATCGACCCAATCTCCTCATACGCTTAATCCTGTTCCAACACAATACCAAGTTCTCGAAGAACTCGAACAAGCAGCAGTCTAGGTGGATGCAATATCCTATCTACACCCTCCACAGTCAGCCCCGCCATCCTCTCCTCCCATAATCGATTCATGACCACTATATGGTGGACCCTTACAAGTATACAACAATGAAACCATTGTCTCGGTCATGCCCCCTACTATTCCCGAGCATCGGCGTCAACTCTACGAAACCTTTGACGAAGAGGAACCTCCTATCGAACCAACAAGAGGATCCCTAATTGAGGATGAGCGAGATGTTAGATCAACAACAGAAGAGTTAACCTCCTCTTTCCGAAGCCAAATGATAGCAGGATATCGCCATGACCCAATTTACTTCTAAGCCATGGATAGCTCCAGGCATGGAGATCTTGCTCCCTACAACATATCCAACGGAATGGTCTTTACCAGCACCCGTTACGGTGAACATTGCCTATACATACCAAAAGGCCATATGTTCAACGGAATGACGATTAGAGAATATGTCATATCCGAGATTCACAACAAAGGACACCACAGTGCGGACCGCAACCTTCAATATGCTTCAGAATATGTTTACTGGCCTGAGATGCGCAAGGACCTCCGCCATTTCGTCAAACAATCTGAATTCTGCCAGGCAAACAAGGAGGGAACACAACTACCTGAAGGAAACGCACAGACCCTCCAACTGCCATGTGAAATATTCGAATCATATGCCATCGATTTTGCAGGACCATTCAACAAGTCCGCCGGATATGACACCATCTTGGTAGCGGTGGATCGATTCTCTGGATACACCTGGTTAATACCAATGAAGGTCACCGATTCCTCCAAAGACACCTGGAATAACCTCCAACGATACTTGTTTACCCCCCACAGGTACCCCTTATCTATTGTCAGTGATGCTGATCCCCGTTTTACCGCCAGATTCTGGAAGCAAACCTTGACCTCCCTCGGAATAAACCACATTATAGCTGCCCCTGGACACAATGAGACTAATGGCCAGGCAGAACGAAAGATCCGCGAGGTTAAGACCGGAATTAGGAACATGATCAATGAACGACAAACCAACTGGGAACCAGCCCTTTTTGAGCTCACTGTGTATATCAATGCTGGATTTTCAGATACATTGGGAATGTCACCATACAAGGCAGTCTTTGGCCGCCAATACCCCCTCCTACCTACAACACTATTTAAGAACTCCTCAGTCCCAGCCTCTGATGACCATCTAAACCGCCACCAAGCAATTCGGAACGATGCCTTCTAAGCTGTTAAAGCTGCCCAATTCCGAAGCACCACTACTGCCCAGAAACGACGACGCAAACATGTCCCCATCTCACCAGGAGACATGCTCATGGTACATGGTAACATGTTCTTACCAATGTCGGACGCAGCAAGAAACTGCAACCCCGATGGCACGGAGCCTTCAAAGTCATATCCTTGGACGAGCATATGGAGAACTACACTGTCCAGATGGATGGACGCATGTACCGCCACAATACTGCAGTCTTCCACGCCTCAGCCGTCAAGCGATTCCATCCAAATGACGACTCCAAGTTTCCTGGAAGGACCCACTCTCGGCCTGTACCTATCATCATCGATAAGAAGGATGAATGAGGAAGTTGAAGAAATCCGAGACCACCGCCTTTGGCATGGAAATGATCAGTTCCTAGTCAAATGGAAAGGATATCCGATGAGCGAAAACAGTTGGGAACCACTGGAAGGACTTGAGCACGCTATGGATATGGTGAACGAATGGTGGAAAGACAACATGCCAAATGAATCCCTCCCCCCAACAATCAATTATATCACCATGTGTTGGACACCGACAATGCCAGAAACTGAGCGATGGCACGTAGAACTCGAAGCTAGAGATGGGTTTTGGGCACCATACTTTGAGTCGGAATTCGAAAGTAGCGATAAGGAAAACCAAGCTTTGGAGCAGGTCCTCGACAACTTGATCTAGTCACCAATCACCATCCGAATACCATAACGATGTCAAACTATGTGGAGCTCAATGTGAGGCAGCGACAACAGATTGTTGGACTGTTGTTGAACCGCGATGTTATCCAACTTGAGGACTACTTCGAAATCCTCTGGATTGACTACTGTCCTGATTGCAATCATGCTTGGGTTGATGTACAGCGCGAATCTGGTATTCGTGACTACTGTGATTTAGACTTCTTCGAGTCTAAGTGTTTTCTTAGGATTTCAACTTGTCCCTGGTGTGACACTTATGATGAACAAGAGATGGCGGAATTTGAAGCTTTTGACTCTTTAGCGGATGATTTCGATGATTATTAGTTTTTTTTTGTTTGTTTAAACAGTTGTTTTGTTTTGGGGAATGTAACCGATACGGATACTCGGTTAGTGGTTTTGTTTTATGTTTGTTTTAAGTATCGTTTGATACTTGGTTTTGTTTTATGTTTTGTTTTAAGTATCACTTTGATACTTGGTTTGTTTTAAGTATCGTTTGATACATGGTTTTGTTTTATGTTTGTTTTAAGTATCGTTTGATACTTGGTTTTGTTTTATGTTTTGTTTTAAGTATCGCTTTGATACTTGGTTTGTTTTAAGTATCGTTTGATACTTGATTTTGTTTTATGTTTTGTCTTAAGTATCGCTTTGATACTTAAGGAGTTTTACCAAATGGTTTCGGTTGATACCTTTGATTAGTTTCGTTCATGCTAGACATGAACAGATTTGTGTATTTAAAGACCGCCTGTTTCTACGATAGAAAAGGCAGACTTTGACAGACAGGATTTCAATATACTTGGTTGAACGGTTACTTCTTTGTTCCTCAGTACACCCTCGAAACCTTCTTTAGTTCTCAGCTCTCGCCTCCTCTCTGGAAGAGCAGGCCACCTGCCAACTATCGTATCTATTATTGATAACGTGATTAGCACCTTGCGATCACGTTACACTTACTATAACTCTTGTTTAGAAATGGCTTTCTCAGCTTAATAACAATTAAAATAATGATAATGATAAAGAGCGTAAAGGTGATTTATATTCGTTAAAGTAATAATCAGCAAAAGTACTGAGTACCAAATATGAAGAGTCTATCCTCCTCAGCAGTACTGGCCTGATTATATAGTGCTCTTTCTACTCCAAGTCATGTGACCTAAAGTAGTAACATTAGCCAAACCAAATTATAACAAAGTAGTCACTTGACTAAAGTGGTCACATGCATGAAACCCATGACCTCATAGCAAAGTCACATGCAAAAACTCATAAAGCAATTATGACACAATAAACAACTCAGATACGTGAAACTATAATATACCTATGAGGCATAATTATAAGTCATGTGAAAACCTTTTCCGTACCAAGCGACATTCATGATACCTACCAACATCTCCTATGAAGGTAGGATAGTAGAACCAAGCTTGATAGTTGGATAACAGGGGCTCCCTCTGAGAAGATAGATCCCGAGGTTGGGACTACACCGAAATGAATTCTTCCGTGAATAGGAACAACATAATAAATGTTAAAGTCTTAATATATCAGGACAGGTGGGTCAGCTAGGTTTCCAAGGTACACACCACTTGGATACAGAATTCAGGACACACAGAAGAGTTGATCAGGCCGAGAACAAGGCCAGTGACAAGACAGAAAACAGAACTGCCAATGGTACTGTTGGCTGCAGAATAATCCAGGAACAAGAGAAACTGGATACGAGATGATGGCCTAACTGGAGGACAGGACCGAGTGTAATAGTTGAGTAGACCAATGGACAAGAAGAGATAACAGGTGGTGTGAAGAGAAAAGAAAGAATGGAAGGAAAAGAAATAGCTAAGAGGAGGGGTGAGAAGAAAAGTAAGCTAACAGGCAGCAAAAGAAGAAAACATGATGTTGCCCTAACAAACACACCAATTTAGGGAAACAAGAACCTGCTTATCACTAAACATAAGTCGAATATAGCATTCGTGATATTGACTTCCACAAAACAACCAGGGAAGGAATAAAAGAATGTAAAATAAAAGAAACATAAAAAGGAAAAGTAAGGAGAAAGAAAGAAAACAAAAAAAACGGAAGAAAAGTTCATATCCTGTGATACTTAACAGTAGAGTTTGAAGAAAGAAAACTGTAAAACATAATATTGTTAAGCGACAGCTTTACTCAATTAAGTCCTGATCTCGTGATGTTGTTGATTACTACAGTAGAGAAGAACTCGCTTATACATAAGTAGATCTCATATACTCCCAGTTGCTCTAGACTAGTAGTTTGGGTTCAAGAGTACTCAACTCCATTGGGCTATCTGGCTAACATCAACGAGTCAGACCAAATATTCTCTGTAGTGAACTAGACTACTTTATGGTGGGCTAACATCTACACAATAGTAGTATTTTAGCCACAGCATCTACAATACAACTGCAGAAGTAAAACCTCTTCATATCATGAACATGTCAGTAGAGAACTGCCATGCCAGAGTAGATGCAATACTAACTATGGAACTCTTTACCCATATATACTTAGTATTCTACAAGCATCTGCAGCCCTTGAATATCTATCTAGCTCTACTCCATTCCATATCATTCCAGAAGATGGCAATGTTACTCTCCTGATAAACTCCTTCAGAGGTTAACTACTCATAGGTGCTACCCATATTCAATACTCCTAAAAGTATCTCTTATCGTGACCCAGACTAGTAGCTCAGAGCCCTTAATAATTCTCTAATACTATTACACTTTTAGGGTAATGGACTTCAGTTACCTGGCCTACTGGCCTCCAGTAACCTCACATACTACATCTAAGATCAAAATAGTATTACTCCATCTGCTTTGGTCCATTTTGCACGAAGTCACCTGGAGGCCATTCTCGAAGTTCACCTCTACCCTGGCATGTATCCAGCTGACAGCTCCTGGTTAGACTGAAGGTGGGCATGTATACTGTGTTACAGGAGTATCTCTACCTAGAAATATTTACTAGACTTACAGTAACTCTCTAGGCTGTAGCCCACAATACTAGGTACTTATAACGGGGCCGGAGAGGGATATTTGCCACCTTACTCCCAAGTTACAGCTTGTTCAGAGCTTAACTGGTTGGACAGGAGTGATTAGTCTAACCTGATATTCAAATACCTGATATAGTTTCGGGTGACAAACAATCTAGTAACTTCTCCTGAAGCCTTATGTAATAAGTTGATTTCAAGGTAGTGTAATTTGGCTATATAGCTGGGTAACTCAGGTGTCAAGGTAGGGTAATTCTGCTCTGAAGGTAGGGTAACTCTACCTGGACTCACCATTGAGTAATTCAGCATAACTTCTAAATTGACTACTGGGGTTACCCTTCAGAGTAGGGTAACCACCACTCCTTACTAGTACCAATGTACTTCTTCGTATGGTATAGCATGTCAAACTGAGTTACCTAATAAACAGTACCTCTACCTGTTAGACTCTAGTCTACCATCATTCCCACCATGGTAATTTCTTGACCCCTGTATGAGTATAGGTTTGGTTAACTTTAATAGTACTCCGTGGAGACTCCTGACATACTAATAGTATAAGACCTTTAATTTCTATGAGAAAGACCTATCATAACCTTTTTCTAACTCTTCTTCATGAAGAGCTTTCTTGGCATAAATAATAATAGTCGCAATAATGTTAAAGAGCATCAAGGTGTTTTATATTTGTTAAGGTAATAAGTAGGAAAAGTACTTAGAAGTCATCTAATTTTATTTAAACTCTTACTACAAATACTAATATACAACGAGTCCCCAAAGACATAGGGATACCGCTAACTGGTATACTACTAATCCTAAGCTAACTAAGTCTACAGCCCTATACCTACCATCTCTGAGTCATGCTCATATGAGAACTAATTACAAGACCATCAAACAATCCAGTGCCCAGCCCTGTCCAAATTTGTAGTCCCCAAGGTCTGAAGCCAATCAGTATTAAGCATAGCTGAAGCCGAGTAAAAAACTAACCTGACCATTTTCCTGGTCCAAAAAACATAATCGCATCACCTACTGGTTTAAATATAGTTCCACAATATCTCCATTACTGTTGAAAACAAACAAAACAACCTAATCCTGCAAGTGATACAATGGCAGGGAGGTGACAACCCACATATCCACCTTTCATGCATACCTGTCAGGCCATCTACTATATAAACCCACTTTGCTAGTTGCCTTCGAGGAGAGTACTAGTGAGGAGGACCTGTACCTACTTCCTATTTTCCAAACAAAATATCATAAATAAAAGAAATACATAGAGGTAGTAACAGACCAAAAAGGTCAGAGGGGACTATCTCCCATCTGTGGTACCTTGCCTCTACCTGCTGTACCCAGAGCTAAGCCAAAGAGACCAAACAAATCACACAAAATCTAGCATGCAGGATCCAAACAAGTCCAACCAGGCCGTCGCAACACACTATTGGCACAGGGGGCTGTCAGCCAGCCTGTGTACCATGGAGCCTTAGAGTACTCCACAGCTTTATCTTAAAACTGTATAGCAGACTAGAAATACTTAATTAGATATCTTCCAACCTGACACATACTTAACCGGTACTTGCAGGTGCCTCTTCCCCCCCATCAGCCCTCCCAAGCCCCCATACACCAGACATCACAGAGTCCATCTAGCCTCCTCAACCTCTCAGATATATTAACCCTCTGAGAGCCACTGGATAGCCCATACCTAGCCCATCAGGCAGCTACTGATCTTGGCTACACTAGCAGAGTCTCATCTCCTGGTACTATGTTAACCAAAAGGGGCCCACCAGCCATAGTCTGAAGCCATAAAGGAGACAGCCTCAATACCTGAACACACTAACACCAGCTACATCATCCAACCCAGCTGAACTGAAGTCTAACCAGGCGTAGAACTATCAGGCAGGACTATCTAAAGACAGTGTCACAGGTCCGGCACAATGAAGAGCCCAAATATTATGCAAGAGGCACCCTCAATTAACACCACAGGAAGGGGGGAGGCCAACTAATTAAAGGAGAAAAACGGAAGATAGGCTCCACTTGCAGTGGATGAGGTTGCCAACCACAATTCACAATCAAACCACGCACACATACAGACAATGCCAGTGTCTAGCAGCCAATCATCTCACACCATCTCAGGTAGTAAAGAAAAAATACACCAGGGGGTAAGAATTTTGAGGGTCAAAGCCATGCCCACCAAAGGGAGGAGGAGATATGTGACTGAACTACTATAAAGCCACCAGAACATAAATTCCAAAGGAACGGCAATAAACAACATCGAAGAATTCGAACTGGTAGAAATCAAAATGTGATGAAGAGTGGCTGGCCTGCTACTGCCCTACCACCTGAGGAATAATGTGGCCAGTACAACATGTTAAAACTTGGGAAGGTTATTAGTCTATCACAATGGCGTTTTTTATCATGAGAACTAAGGACTCCATTATAACCCAACAAACATGACCTGGCCTAAGGAACAACTTAGGTAATGACCCCAAATACCATGTTCAATTACCTGAATTGAATATAAAAGCTATGAGTAGACAATAGAGAAGAAGCTGAAGAGGTTTTACCGAAAGGTACTCATAAGCAACCAGGATGAATAGTTCAAAGTACCAGCATGGTGAGATAACTAGAAAATAACGAAATAGCCTAAACAAGTAGACAAGCCTACAACTGCATGACAACAACAATACGAGGATACAGAGCCAACCCAGAGAACAGTCCAGTGAAAAAAATCATAGTAGAGCGAATACTCACTACCAAGGGATAGCAAAAGCAAGTACAAGAAAAGAACTTAGAACTAAGTGTGAAGAACCTATCCTCCTTAACTTTACTGGCCTCCTTATATAGTGTTCTTCCCACTCTAAGTCATAGGACCCAAAGTGGTTACATGTGCAAATTCAAATCATAACACACTAGTCATATGACTAAAGTAGTCACATACTCAAAACCCATAACTGTGTAGTAAGGTCATGTACAAAAACTCAGAAACTAATCATAACATAATCAACAAGCCATATGACCCTAAGTGGTCACATGCCTGAAACCCATAATCTCGTAATGAGGTCATACGTGAAACATAAATCATATGTGCAAGACATACCTGCAAGGCATACTTGCAAGGCATACTTGCAAGGCATACTTGCAAGGCATACTCACCAGGCGCATGTCTAAGAACTCATAATCGAGTCATATCCGGACGGCCTCAATGAATGGTTACACAGAATAATCAATTAGC
>NW_003299109.1:293596-297133 GCF_000151645.1 Tuber melanosporum
TTCATAAAGTCATATTTGGAAAATAATAACATATCTATGACTCATAATCATCATTCATGTAAAACGCTTTTCCTTGCTACACTACATTCATGACAGCATATCTCTTTTTTAGAGTTATTGCAGTGCTTGTATTGGCGCTGCCTATTATTACTAAAGTATGCATGAGTTTTGTACACCTTGGTTTCATGGAGTATGGTATCTGTTCGTTCTGCATTTCTGATTATGGTTGCCATATTATTGCTATCTTTTTCGTCTGGTTTTACTTCTTGCCAGAAGGTAGGGTGAATTGCATTGTAGAATCATCCCCTCAGAATATAACTAGAGATGGTTCTCTTCTTCATTTGATCCCTATATATTAGGAGGTCAGTGGCTACATATGTGATACCTTTTATCTATGCTCTATTGATTTTGTGAAGCTCATAAAATTTCTTGTATAACAGGTCATTTGTAACGGAGGATTGGAATCGAATTTTGAAATATTCAATTACTTTCATTGCTCTCAGTTTCAGGTTTCCACCATATTCCTTATAACAGTGATGGTAAGTAACCATTGAATTTCCTGCCCTGAACGATCTTATGTATAGCACAGATATAGGTTTCTCCACATCTACCTTTTTCAGGTGCACGTAGTATGCAAGCTCAGTTTTCCATTAATAAAATTGTTCAGATTGGAGGTCTTTTCGTTCTCCTATGACCTTCAGCAGTAGGAGGAGCTTGAGTCTGGGTATTTTAGGTATTTCAAGTACTTCTTCTTCTTCTTCTGATCTTAGCTTGATTTTTCTCCTCCTGAAGGCCCTTCTTCTGTACTAGCGATATCTGATTCTATACTAGATTCGAAATCATTCAGGAGTTCGAAGATAGATTTCTTTGCGGGGGTAGGCAATATTTCTCCTGGAGGTTGTAGGGCTTCTGTATTTGCAGGTTCTTGTGGTTCTTTAGCAGAGCATGGGGATTGTATCTTCCTTGTAAGGTGTTACTGTAGGATAGGCTTTCCACTCCTGGTCATCAGTTACTCCATATTCGTCTTAAGATGAAGTCGAATATACTGTCATTTTGTCACTTCTCTCAACTCAGATTCTGAAGTGGATGTTAATACATTAATAAGGCCTAAGTCCTGTAATAGGTTCTTAACCACTTGCTGAGGTTAGAAAAATGTAATGTGTTTACAAGGTACTAAGCACATTGTAGGTAATAGGTACGATATTTGAAAGATGGTCTACTCTACTAGAGAGGAGGAGAGAGCTGAAAACTAAAGGAGATGTCAAAGGTAAACTGAGAAAACAAAGAAGTAACTGTTCAACCAAATATATTAAAATACTGTCTTTCTAAGTCTGCCTTTTTCATCGTGGACTCAGGTAGTCTTTAGATATACAAATCTGTTCATGTCTAGCATGTATAAAACTAATCAAAGGTATCAAGCAATACACTTTGGTAAAATGATTTAAGTATCAAATCAATACTTAAAACAAAACATGAAACAAAACCATGTATCAAGCGATACTTAAAACAAACCCAGTATTAAAGCGATACTGGAAACAAAACATAGAACTAAACTAAGTATCCAACAATACTTAAATCAAAACCAATAACAGAGGATCTGTACCAGTTATACACAGATAAAACTGATTATTTTATTGATAAGGGAGACAGTTGAAGCCAACTCAGTTCAACTTGAGAACTAGGCTATAAATTCTTAAGAGTCTGAAAATTGGATAATTGCTATTGGAAACATCACAGCTCTTAAATTAGTAACATAGAACTGAAGAGGGTATGGTAGTTAGTAGGATCAGAAGGTATGTGCACCTTGGAAAAATACCCAATATTGCGAGCTATAAGGCAAAAAGAGACTCCATGGAATACTATTACAGTTAGCCAAGCCTATGCCCATACCAATATCAAGAGACTTCTATAGTAGAAATTGTGGTAGACCAAAGTCTACCCTGTAGATGTTGTAACTAGGACTCCCTCTGGGAGGATGGATCCCAAGGTTGTGACTACACCGAAATGAATTCTTCTGCAAAGTGAACAAATATAATAAATGTCAAAAGTCTCAACAGTAGAGTTTGAAGAAACAAAACGGTGAAACTTAATATCGTTAAGCCACAGCTTTTACTCAATTAAGTCCTGATCTTAGAAGGTAGTTGATTGCCAGAGTAGAGGAGAACTGGCATATACTTCAGTTGATTTCATGTACTGCCAGTTGCTCCCCATCACTACTCTGTATTCGCGAGAAACCAACTCCCTTGGACTACATAGCGAACCTCTACGGGTCAGAACAAAGATCCCCTGTAGTGAACTACACTACTCTTGTGGTTTGCTAACACCCACCCAATATAGGTATTTTAGCCACTGCATCTACAATGCAACTGCAGGAGTAAAATCTCTTCATGTCATAGACATATCAGTGGTCAGCTGTCACGCCCATGTAGATGCAATACCAACTATAGAACTCTCTACCAATATACACCGAGTCTTCTACAAGCATCTGCAGCCCCTGAATATCTATCCGGTTGTACTCGATTCCATATTAGTCCAGATGATGGCCATGTATGTAATGTGTTCGCAATGTACTGATCACTTTATCGGTAATAGATACGATTGTGGGCAGGTGGCTTGCTCTTCCAGAGAGGTGGCGAGAGCTGAGAACTAAAGGAGGCTTCGAGGATGTACAGAGAAACAAAGAAGTAACCGTTCATCCAAGTATATTGAAATACTGTTTGTCGAAGTCTGCCTTTTCCATCGTGGAATTAGGCGGCCTTTAAATACACAAATATGTTCATGTCTAGCATGAACGAAACTAATCAGAGATATCAATTGATACAATTTTGGTAAAACTAATTAAGTATTAAAGCGATACTTAAAACAAAACATAAAATAAAACCAAGTATCACACGATACATAAAGCAAACCAAGTATTAAAGTGATACTTAAAACAAAACATAAAACAAAACCAATAACCCAGTACCTGTACCGGTTACAATGTAGCTCCCTCGATAGACCCCTTCAGATATTGACTACCAATAGGCACTACTCACAGTCAACCCTCCTAGATACAGGTCTTATCGTGACCTTAGACTAGTGTCTCAGAGACCCTAATGATTCTCCAATACTATTACACTTTCGGGGCAATGGACTTTGGTTACCTAGCCTACTGGCTTTTCGTAACCTCACATTCTACCTTAGACTTCAAAGTCGTATTACTCCATCAGTTCTGGTCCATTATACACGAAGCTAACTGGAGACCATTCTCCAGGTTCACCTCTACCCCCTCATATATCCTGCGGACAGCTTTCGGTCAGTCGGACGGTGGGAACGTATACAGGATTACAGGAGCATCTTGACCAAAAGACATTTACTAGGCTTACCGAAACTCTCCAGGCTGTAGCCCATGATGCCAGGGACTTATAGCTGGGCCGGAGGGGGGTGCTAGCCATCACACCTCCAGGTTACAGCTTGTTCAGAGCTCAACCTATTGTGCCGGAGTAATCTGCACAACTGACACTCAGAGAGAATGACACCCAATCTACTCGCGACACC
>NW_003299109.1:297220-350272 GCF_000151645.1 Tuber melanosporum
CCGTCTGGCCTGTATCCTACAGAGTAGGGTAACTCTGCATGGACTTACTATTAAGTAATTCAGGGTAACTCTCAAATTGACTACTTAGGTTACCCTACTGAGTGGGGTAACTACCAGTCCTTACTAGTACCTGTATATTTCTTAGTATGATATAGTATGTCCACCCAAGGTACCTAACCAACAGTACCTCAAGCCGGTAGATTCTAGTCTACCACCATTCCGATCACAGTAGTCTCTTGATACCTGTATTGGTATAGGTTTGGTTAACTGTACTAGTACACCATGGAGTCTCATTACAGAAGTAGTGTTGATTCGGTACCAGTCACAAATATGGCCTAGGAAGGAAAAGTGTTTCACATGACTCATAATTATGAGTGATAGGTATATTCAAGTTTCATGCATTTGACTGATTTAAGTCATATGACATATTATGTTATGATTTATTATGTTTTGCACAAGACTCGATTATGAGTCACAGGACGTGCACCTGGCGAGTATGCCTTGTAGGTATGCCAAGCGTATAGGATTTATGTTTTGCACATGACCTCATTATAAGATCATGCGTTTCACACTTATGACCATTTCGGATCATCTCACCTGTTTATTATATTATGATTAGGTTCTGAGTTTTTACACATGACCTTGCTACGAGGTCAGGGGTTTTGAACATGTGACCACTTTAGTCATATGACTTGTTTGTTATGATTTGGTTTCGTACATGTGACTACTTTAGATTATATAACTTGCAACAGGAAGAATACTAATAAGGAGGCCAGTACTGCCCAGGAGGATTGGTTCTGTAACAGGAGCTCTCTCTGGAAAAATGGATCCTGAGGTTACGACTGCATGGAAATGAATTCTTCTGCAAATGGGAACAAATATAATAAATGTTAAAGTCTCGACAATAGAGTTTGAAGAAATATAACAGTAAAATTTAATATCGTTAAGTCACAGCTTTATTCAATTAAAACCTAATCTCATGAGGTAGTTTATTGCCAGAATAGAGAACTTGAATATAGTTAAGTAGATTTCATATACTGCCAGTTGCTCTCCATCACTACTCTGCGTGCACAAGCATCCAACTCCCTTGAGCTGTCTGGCTACTCTCCATGGGTCAGACTAACGATCCTCCATGGCAAACTACACTACTGCGTACTTTTCTAACATCGACTGAATAGAAGTGTTTTAGCAGCTGCATCTGCAATTCAATGGTAGGAGTAAAAACTCTTCTTATCGCAGACATGTTAGTAGTGAAATGTCATACCTGAGCAGATACAATACTAACTATAGAACTCTCTACCCATATATACTTAGTCATCTATGAGCATCCACAGCCCCTGATCATCTATCCAGTTCTACTCTCTTCTGTATCATTCCAGATGATAGCCACACAGCTCCCCTAATAGACTCCTTCAGAGGTTGACTACCAATAGGCGCTACCCAGTCAACTCTCTTAGAAGTAGCTCTTATCCTAACCTCAGACTAGCCTCTTAGAGTCCTTAATAATTCTCAAATACTATTACCCTTTCGGGGCAAAGAACTTCACTTACTTTACCTCTAGGCCTTCAATAACCTCAGATACTACCTCTAACTTCAAAGTGGTATCACACTGTCTGATCTGGTCTATTTTACACAAACCCTCCTGGAGACCATTCTCCAGGTTCAGCTTTACCCCCTTGCCTATCCAGCAGGCTGCTTCCAGTGGGACTGACAGTATGAATGTATATGTTGCTACAAGAGCACCTCCACCTAGAGACTTGTGCTAGGCTTACAGCAACTCTCCACGCTGTAGCTTATAGCACTAGAGACTTATACCTTGGCCAGACGGGGGTGCTAGCCATAGTACCTCCAAGTTACAACTTGATTAGAGCTCAATTAACTGTGCAGGAGTGATCTGGACAACCTGAGATTCAAATGCTAGATATAGTTTCGCATGACAAATAATCTAGTAACTTCTCCCAAAGCCTTGCATTACAAGATACTTTCAATGGAGGATAACTTGGCTCTATAGCAGAGTAATCCAAAGCCCAAGGCAGGGTAACTCTGCTCCGAAGGTAAGGTAACTCTACCTGGACTTATGATTGAGCAATTCGGTGTAACTCCTAAATTGACTACTTGGGTTACTGTACAGAGTAGGGTAACTACTGCTTCTTACTAGTACCAATATACTTCTTAGTATAGTATAGCATGTCCAACTGAGGTACCTAACTAATAATACCTCTACCAGGTACACTCTAGTCTACTACTATTTCTATCATGGTACTCTCTTGACACCGGTTTGGGCATAGGTTTGGTTAACTGTAATAGTACTCTCCAGAGTCTCATTACATGTTCTTCACAATTTATCTTAAGTACTATTCCTACTTATTACTTTAACAAATATACAATACCTTTACGCTCTTTATCATTATCACAACTAACATTATTATTACACAGAGAAATCCCATCACCAAGAAGAGTTAGAGAAAGCTTACGATAGATATTCCTCATAAAGATAAAGCTCTTGTATTATCTGTAACCAGTACAGGTACTCAGTTATTAGTTTTGTTTTATGCCTTGTTTTAAGTATGACCTTGATACTTGGTTTGTTTTAAGTATCGTTTAATACTTAATTTTGTTTTATATTTTGTTTTAAGTATCACCATGGTACTTGGTTTGTTTTAAGTATCATTTGATACTTAGTTTTGTTTTATGTTTTGTTTTAAGTATAGCTTTGATACCTGGTTTGTTTTAAGTATTGTTTGATATTTAGTTTTGTTTTATGTTTTGTTTTAAGTATCACCTTGATACTTGGTTTGTTTTAAGTATCGTTTGATACTTAGTTTTGGTTTATGTTTTGTTTTAAGTATCGCTTTAATACTTGGTTTGTTTTAAGTATCGTTTGATACTTAGTTTTGTTTTAAGTATCGCTTTGATGCTTCATTAGTTTTACCAAAGTGTATCTATTAATACCTTTAATTAGTTTGATTCATACCAGACATGAACAGATTTGTGTATTTAAAGACCGCCTGATTACACAATGGAAAAGGCAGACTTCGACAGACAGTATTTCAATATTCTTGGTTGAATAATTACTTCTTTGTTATTCAGTACACCTTCGAAATCGCTTTTAGTTCTCAGCTCTCGCCTACTCTCTGGTAGAGCAGGCCACCTGCCAACTATTGTACCATTTACCAATAACATGACTAGCACCTTGCGAACACGTTACATTATCAGTAATGCAGGCAGAGGCTTGCTGCTGTCATAAGGTGAGAATAAGAACAAAAGAAGAGAACTATCATTCCCCATCGCCACAAACTAACCATCTGAAGAGAGATCATTACGGTACTTCAGTTGGACATACTATACCAGAATGTGAGGTAGATTACTACTCACAAGTCATAGTAGTTACTCTACATTGAAAGTAACTTGTTATCCAGGACTTCCAGGAAAGTTACTAGATTGTTTGTCATGCAAGACTATATAGAGTGCTTGAATATTAGGTTGTGTAGATCACTTTCCCACAACCAGTTGAGTACCGAAAATGGTAAAACTTGGACGTGTCGTGGCTAATACCCCTCTCAATCCCGAGTATAAGTTCCTAGTATCAAGGGCTACAGCCTGGAGAGTTGCTGTAAGCATAGTAAAAGACAACAAGTGGAAACACTCCTGTAATACTATAGACACTCACACCATCCATCCAATCGGAAACAGTCTCCAGGATTCATAAGGGGGTAGAGGTGAACCTAGAGAATGGTCTCCAGGTGGCCATATGCAAAATGGACCAGAGCTGATAGAGTAATACCACTTTGAAATCAGAAGTACTATTTAAGGTTAGATGAGGCATAAGGGCGAGGTAACTGAAGTCCATTGCCCAAAAAGTATAATAGTATTAGAAAATTGTTAAGGGCTCTAAGATGCTAGGCTGAGGTGAAGATGATATTTACTTCTAATAGGGTTGACTGTTGGTAATGCCTATTGGTAGTCAACCTCCGAACTGGTCAATCGAGGCAGCTATATAGCCATCATCCAGAAAGATATGGAATAGAGTAGAACAAGAAAGATATTTACAGGCTGCTGATGCTTGTTGACAACTTAGTGTATATATAGGTAGAGTGTTCCATAGTTGGTATTGCATCCACTCAGACATGTCAGCTCGCCACTGATCATTCTTGATAAGAACCTTTATTCCTCTAGTTGCATTGCAGATGGAGTGGCTAAATCTTCTTTCAGGTAGATGTTAGCAAACCACAGAGTAGTCTAGTCCGCTACATAAGATCTTTGGTCTGATCTGTAGAGGTTGGGTAGACAGCCCAAGTAAAGTGTGTGCTTGCGAATAAAGAGTAGTTCTGGGAAGCACCTGACAGTATATGAAATCTACTTAAGTATATGTGAGTTCTCCTCTACTCTGGAAATCAACTACCTCTCAATAGCAGGACTTAATTGAGTAAAGCTGTAGCTTAACAATATTATGTTTTACAGGTTTGTTTCTTCAAGATGTATTGTTGAGACTTGGACATTGGAACCGGTATGGGTACTCAGTTATTGGCTATGTTTTATGTTTTACTTTAAGTATCGCTTTGATACTTAGTTTGTATTAAGTATCATTTGATACTTGGTTTTGTTTTATGTTTTGCTTTAAGTATCACTTTGATGCTTGGTTTGTTTTAAGTATCATTTGATACTAGGTTTTGTTTTATGTTTTGCTTTAAGTATCGCTTTAATACTTGGTTTGTTTTAAGTATCATTTGATACTAGGTTTTGTTTTATGTTTTGAGTATCGCTTAATACTTAATTAGTTTTTACCAAAGTGTATTGATTGATACCTTTGATTAGTTCCAATTTATACTAGACGTGAACAGATTTGTGTGTTTAAAGACCACCTGATTCCACAATGAAAAAGGCAGACTTGAACAGACAGTATTTCAATATACTTGGTTGAATGGTTACTTCTTTGTTCCTCAGTACACCCTCGAAGCCTCCTTTAGTTCACAGCTCTCACCTCCTCTCTGGAAGAGCAGGCCACCTGCCAACTATCATATCTATTACCGATAACATGATTAGCATCTTGCAAACATGTTACATTTTTTTAATCTCAACAAGTGGTTAAGAACCTGTCCCCATATTTAAGCCTGATCAACCTATTGATATTTACCTCAGAATGCTAGCGGAGAGAAGCGGCAGAATCATGGCATATTCGGCTTCATCTCAAATGGAATATATTGTCTTTGACGACCAGGAGTGGGAAGCAAATCCCACGACAAGATCTTATAACAAAGAAACAACCCCAGCACTCAGCTAAGAAGCCAGGAGAACCTGCAAACACGGAAGACACACAACCTCCAGGAGAATTCCTGTCTACTCCAGCAAAGAAGCCTTCCTTTGAACCTCTAATCGACCCTGAATCTAGTAGCGAATCAGACGTGGCTAGTACAGGAAGAGGGCCCTCTACAGGAGGAAAATCTCTGGCTTGGCCTGAAGAAGGGGAAGTACCCACAGCATTTAAACCTCCTAGGTTTAAACTCCACCTCCCAGCAAAGTTTACAGTGGAAGGAAAAAGCCTCAAACCCGAAGCCTTTGACCGATGGGCGATGGAACTTACACACTATCTTCTCCTGTAAGGGAAAGATGTGGAAGATCCTACAACGGGACTATCCATTGGATCATTCTCAGAAGGAAAGGCAACCAACCCATACCACCAATGCTATAAGGAATATGGCGGAAATGTAAGATTAAGAGGATCTACTGTTCTTGATTACCTAAAAGGCCGATTCCAATCCTCCATCACAAACGACCTCCTATACAACAAATTCAACCAGCTCTACCAAGTGAATGGTATGTATGTTAAGATAATCAGAGATGTAGCTAGAGATCTGATGATGTATAAGGACTACATGAAGAAAGAAAGCATCTCCAACTATATCCTTAAGTGACGATTCTATGATGCCATGCATTCTACCTTCCGGTGAGAGGTAGAACCACTCAAGAAAGATGAGGATGATATTGCAATAATAATTGCAAGGGCAGAACGAAAGAATGCCATCCTCCATGAAACCAAGGCATGCAAAACACAGGCATCCTCCAGCCGTAATAGGCAACCATGACACAAGCCCTCCAACAACTCTAAAGAAGATACCCCACAGGTTTTCAAAAAGAAATCCAAATCCTCCAAAAAATAAAGGCGACAGAAAGGAGAATGTTTTGAATATGGAAAAACAGTACATATGGCAAAGAACTGCTCTACAAAGAAAGGGAGAAAAAAGGCAATTAAGTAAGAAGCATCGGCCAACAATATTGAGAGCGATCGTGATGATACCCAATCCAGTGAATATGAGGAGATCCATATTGGATATATTGATGTGAAATGCAATATTGTCCAACCTCCTGCTATATTTAAAACACACTCCATCCTAGAAGGTATGATCCTGATTAATGGCAAGAAGGCACGCATCCTATTCGACACTGGTGTAATTGGAAGAGACATAATCAGCAATGCCTTTGTCTCTGTCCATTGACTCCCAACCTGAGACCTTAACCAGCCCATGCCAGTCAATATGGCAGTAAAAGGATCATAATCAACAAGCCATAAAATCTGCAGGGCAACTATTCAACTTGGTTCTGCCAACCTACCCCCCCAGGAAATGCTAGTCGGAAAACTAGCCAAATATGATGCCTTGATAGGAATGCCATTCCTGAATCGCCACAAAGCTGTAATCAGGTATGGGGAATCAACTATCGATTTCCCAGATCTGAAGGTCAGAGTCTCTTGCAAGCCAACAAGCGGAGAGTACCAAGCTGCAGTCTGTGAAGCAACTGCCCAACGCCTCTTGGATGAGTACTCTGATGTTTTCCCTGATCAGATTCCCGAAGACCTACCGCCTATGAGGGAAGTAAACCACTACATCCACTTTCGAGACCACTCTAATCTTAAGAACCAACCCGTCTACTCTATCCCTGACGCATACAAAAGTCCACTATATGACTGGATTAACCAACAACCAAGAAGAGGAGTCATCTACCGAGCAGAAAACCCAGGTACCGCTCCTATGTTTGTTCAACTCAAAGCAGATGGTAAAAGAATCCGGCACTTGGTTGACCTCAAACTGCGGAATGAAAACATAGTTATGGACAGCTCCGATATCCCAAACCAAACCCAAATCCTGAACGCCATCGGACAGGCTAGATTCCGAAGCAAGATTGATGTAAGCAATGCCTACTTCCAAACAAGGTTAAATCTGGAATCCGAACGCTACAACAGTTTCAAAATACACTTCGGAAGCTTCATTAGCCGAGTTATATTGCAAGGTAATATGAATGCGCCCACCACTTTTATGTGAATTATGGAAAACCTCCTAAGTGAATACCTCCACCATTTTGTCTGCATTTACATCAATGATATTCTCATTTTCTCGAACTCCAAAATAGAACATGCCTACCATATAGGTTTGGTTTGTACCAAACTAAGGGAAGCTAAGTTCTCCGCTAGCAGAAACAAATCAATCCTGTTTGACAATAAGCTAGATATTCTAGGACATGTAATAGATAATGAAGGAATACATGCAGCCCGTGGAAAGATATCCTGTTTAACAGAATGGACAACACCCTAAAATTAAAAGGAACTCATACAATTCTTAGGACTCGTTAACTTTATCTCCCAGTTCCTACCACACGATGCCACTGTGACAGCACCACTCACAGACCTTACTGGCAATACAGAATTTATCTAGACCCACACTCATGACCAAGCCTTTACCAACATCAAGGAATTGATTAAAAATGCCAATGTTATACGACCTATTTACTACAGTATACCAGACCCAATATGGCTGATTACTGACGCATCCGATATTGGAGTTAGAGCATGGGTTGGACAAGGGGCCTCTCATGAAATGGGAAGACCAGTGGCATTATACAGCCGTAGGTTCACTAATTCACAGATGAACTATAGAACAACGCACAAGAAAGCCCTTGCTGTGATTGATGCTCTTGCCACTTTCAACTACATCCTAATGGGCAATACCTTTACCATTATTACCAACCACCAACCCCTTACTAACCTTAAAACGGAAAAGGTTCCTGGAAGGAGAAGAATACGATGGATAGGAGAAAATGAGCAAATACGATGCAAAAATCATCTATACCCCAGGAAGAACAAACTATTTAGCTAATACTCTCTCCCCCCTCTATGAGAACAAAAACTCCCAGACCCTCCACTTGTTCATGACCATACAAGACAAAGTGAAGATAGCCCTGACGACACGTCCTATGAACAAGAACCATCGATGGCTACCACCAGTAGTGCCTCTTCCTCCAATACTTTCTCTTACACCATGTACAGAGCTGCCAGAACAGAATGAGGAAAAGTTATTGATAACAAGTGGAAAGATGATTGCACCCTCCGCAGTACACCTCCTCACGAGCTTGAACAAAGTAGACTCTACTGATTCCATTGCTACCTCGATACCTGCCCCTTTCACCAGACTGAAATTAAATTCGGCAACAGATACCAGCGACCATACTGTATGTCTGCCGACGATTCTAAAAACACAAGTTTCGACACTACAGAAGAAGCAGAGGAGATAATGGATAAAGATGGATTGACCCAACCTCCCCTTGCCCTTAATCCTGTTCCAAGACGACACCAAGGTCTTAAAGAACTCAAACAAGCAGTAGCCTACCTAGATGCAATATCTTACCTACACCCTCCGCTGTCAGCTGCGCCATCTACTCCCCCGATACCCGATTCACGACCACCGTATGGTGGACCCTT
This sequence comes from Tuber melanosporum, assembly GCF_000151645.1. Taxonomy (NCBI): domain Eukaryota; kingdom Fungi; phylum Ascomycota; class Pezizomycetes; order Pezizales; family Tuberaceae; genus Tuber; species Tuber melanosporum. The sequence continues at coordinate 305,970 of NW_003299109.1, forward strand.
ACGAGTATCCAACTGTGAAACCATTGTTTCTGTCATGCCTCCCACAATTACTGAGCATCGCCGACAGCTCTATGAAACCTTTGAAGAAGAGGAATCCCCTACCGAACCAACAAGTGGATCTCTCATTGAGGATGAACGAGATCTTAGATCAACTGCAGAAGAACTAAACTCCTCTTTCCAAAGCCAGATGATCACTGGGTACCGCCATGACCCAATCTATTTTAAAGGTATGGATAGCTCCAGGCATGGAGATCTCGCCCCCTACAACATATCCAATAGAATGGTATATACCAGTACCCATTATGGTAAACATTGCCGATACATCCAAAAAGGCCATATATTCAATGGAATGCCTATTAGGGAATATGTCATTACTGAAATCTACAACAAAGGACACTATAGTATCGACTGCAAGCTCCAATATGTCTCAGAATATGTCTACTAGCCTGAAATGCGACAGGACTTCCGTGATTTCATCAAACAATGTGAACTCTGCCAGGCAAATAAGGAACGAACACAACTACCTGAAGGAAAAGTGGAGACCCTCTAACTACCATGTGAAATATTCGAATCCTATGCCATCGACTTTGCGGGACCATTCAACAAGTCCACCAGATATGACACTATCTTGGTAGCTCTGGATTGGTTTTCTGGATACACATCGCTCATACCAATGAAGGTTACCGATTCCTCCCAAGACACCTGAAATAACCTCCAACAATATCTATTTACTACCTATGGATACCTATTATCTATTGTCAGTGATGCTGATCCCCATTTCACCGTCAGATTGTGGAAGCAAACCCTGACCTCCCTGAGAATCAACCATATTATGGCTACTCCTGGACATCATAAGACTAATAGCTAAGCAGAACTAAAAATCCGCCAAGTCAAGACCGGAATTAGGAACATGATCAAAGAACGACAAACCAACTGGGAACCAGCCCTCGTTGAGCTCACCGCATATATCAATGCCACATATTCAGACATCTTAGGAATGTCTCCATACAAGGTAATCTCCAGCCGCCAATACCTTATCCTACCTACAACTCTATTTAAGAACTCCTCAGTCCCTGCCTCTACTGACTACCTAAACCGCCATCAAGCAATTCGGAATGATGCCTTCCAAGCAGTTAAAGCTGCCCAATTCCGAATCACCACTACTGCTCAGAAGTGACAACAAAAACATGTCCCTATTCCACCAGGTGATATACTCATGGTACATGGAAACATGTTCATTACCAATGTTGGACTTATGAAGAAACTACAGCCCCGATGATGAGGACCCTTCAAGGTCTTATCCTTTGACAAGCATACAGAGAATTAAACTGTCCAGATAGATGGATGCATCTACTGCCGCAATACTGCAGTCTTCCACACCTCTGCTGTCAAGCAATTCTACATAAATGAGAACACCAAGTTCCCTGGAAGAATCCACTCTCGACCTGCACCTATCATCATTGATAAGAATGATGATTGAGAAGTTGAAGAAATCCGAGACCACCGCCTTTGGCATGGAAATGATCAGTTCCTAGTCAAATAGAAAGGTTACCCAAGGAGCGAAAATAGCTGGGAACTACTAGAAGGACTAGAGCACGCTACGGATATGGTAAACGAATGGTGGAAAGACAACATACTAAACAAACCCCTCCCTCCAACAATAAATTACATCGCAATATGCTAGACACCAATGATGCCAGAGACTGAGGGATAGCAGATGGAACCCGAAGCTAGAGATGGATTTTTGACACCATATTTTGAGTCGGAATTCGAAACCAGTGATGAGGAAAATCAAGCTATGGAGCAGGCTTTCGACAACCTTATCTGATCACAATCCACTATCCGAATACCATAATGATGTCAAACTATGTGGAATTTAATATAAGTCTTCGATAACAGATTGTTAGACTGTTGTTGAACCGCGATGTTATTCAACTTGAAGACTACTTCGCTATCCTCTGGATAGATTACTGCCCTGATTGCAATAACACTTGGGTAGATGCACAGCATGAATCTGGTATTCTTGACTACTGTGATCTGCATTTCTTTGAGTCCTGATATGTTCTTAGAATTTTCTCTTGTCCCTGTTGTGACACTTATGATAAAGAACTGATAGTGGAAACAGAAGCTTTTAGTTTCTAAGACTCCGCTTTTGATGATTATTAGGTTTTGTTTGTTTAAACAGTTGTTCTGTTTTAGGGAATGTAATAGGTATGGGTACTATAATAATTGATTTTGTTTTATATTTTACTTTAAGTATCGCTTTAATACTTGGTTTGTGTTAAGTATCATTTGATACTTGGTTTTGTTTTATGTTTTGTTTTAAGTATCGCTTTGATACTTGGTTTGTCTTAAGTATCGTTTGATACTTGATTTTGTTTTATGTTTTGCTTTAAGTATCGCTTTGATACTTGGTTTGTTTTAAGTATCGTTTGATACTTGGTTTTGTTTTATGTTTAGAGTATCGCTTGATACTTAATTAGTTTTTACTAAATTGTATCAATTGATACCTTTGATTGGTTCCAATTCATGCTAGACATGAACAGATTTGTGTATTTAAAGACCGCCTGATTCCACAATGGAAAATGCAAACTTTGACAGACAGTCTTTCAATATACTTAGTTGAACAATTACTTCTTTGTTCCTCACTATATCCTCAAAGCCTTCTTTAGTTCTCAGCTCTCGTCTCCTCTCTGGAAGAGCAGGCCACCTGCCAACTATCATATCTATTACCAATAACGTGATTAGTACCTTGCGAACATGTTACAAAGATCTATTATATTTGTTCCCATTCACAGAAGAATTCATCTTGGTACAGTCACAACCTTGAGATCCATCTTCCCCGAGGGAGCCTCCATTGCATAACCAGGGAGATACATAATTTGTATGATGAATAGATATAGTCCACAAAGACTCAAATCGTAATATAAATATTGAAGTACCTCCCCAGCTTTTAGACATCATGAAGCAATAGAGAAGAAATCTTAACAATATAATATTGTTCTTAGGATTCTATTCTATAACCTCCACTTTACCTTACTCTTAGTAGTCATAAATGAAATAAGTATAATTCGAGCCTTTCTGGACAATCTCCATCTACTGTAACTAATCTTATTTGACTTAGACCACTCTGAGTTTATTCAGGTTATCTCCAGCTAATATATTCTCTGGGAGATTACGGCTTAAAAAGAAGGTTTCTATTGGTAATATTAGTTCTGCTGAAGTCAATCAGTTTATTCTAAAGACAGTCATTATTAGTACAAACCTAGTCCAAGATATTTATGATCTAGTTGGTACCTGCATTGGGTATATTGGAAGAGTCATTAGCAAGCTTAATTAAAGTGTCCAGTGAGAAGGTAGATAGAATTCATAACAGGTATAGGTACTTGGTTAAGGTTTTGTTTTATCTTTTATTTAAAGTATTACTTTAATACTTGGTTTATTTTAAGTATCATTTGATACTTAGTTTGTATTAAGTATCTTTTGATACTTAAGTAGTTTCACCAAAGTGTATTGCTTGATATATTTGATTAGTTCATTCATGTTAGATATGAACAGATTTGTGTATTTAAAAACTGCCTGATTCCATGATAGAAGAGGCAGACTTCAGCAGATATTATTTCAATATACTTTCATGAATGGTTTCTTTTTTGTTTTCTCTGTACACCTTTGAAGACTCCTTTAGTTCGCAGCTCTCACCTCCTCTCTGGTAGAGCTAGTCTCCTGTTGTAATGATCCCCTTTTAGATAGTTAGTTCTTGGCGACGGGGAACGATACTTATCTTTTCTGTCTCCTTCTTTTTTTGTCTTACGATAGCTCTAGGTCTCTTCCTACGTTACCGATAGTACAAGACCTTTGTCTTCTATCGGAAAGGCCTATCGTAAGCTTTCTCTAACTTGTCTTCGTAACAAGCGCTTCTTGTCATAATGATATTGTTGTAATAAAGATAAAGATCGTAAAGGTGTTTTATATTCGTTAAAGTAATAGGTAGGAAAAGTACTTAGAACAAAGCGTGAAGAACCTATCTTCTTCTACCGCATCGGCCTCCTTATATAGTATTCTTCCCGCCTGTAGTCATGTGACCTAAAGTGGTCACATGTGCGAAACCAAATCATAACAAACTAATCATGTGACTAAAGTGATCACATGCTCAAAACCCATAACCTTATAGCGAGGTCATGTACAAAAACCCATAAACCAATCATAACGCAATTAAACAAGTCATATGACTCGACTTAGTCATATGCGCCAAACCCATGACCTCATAATGAGGTCATGTGCAAAACATAAATCATATGCGCAAGGCTTACCCGCAAGGCATACTCACAAGGCATACTTGTCAGGCGCACGTCCCATGACTCATACTTGAGCCATGTGCGAAAGCATCACAAATCCCACACATAACAAATCATATGACCCTAATGAGTCATATGTGTGAAACAACAACGTACCTGTGACTCATAACTATGCATCACGTGGAAACCCTTTCCTTGCTAAGCCACATTCGTGACACCTGTCAACTATCATACCTTATCCTAAAACCTAATTAGCACCTTGTGAACTCATTTCTGAATGCCATCTACAGTCTTAAAAGCTATCCATTTTGACACCTTTTTCTGACCAATGTGAGATTTAAGTGATAAGGAATCAGATTCTCAACAATGTAAAGATCACCTTCAGGGAAGCAAAATTGTCAGTTAGCAGCAAATTTTATAAGATTGGACTGCAAATTTCTGGCCATATACTCTAAGACAGTTAAATTGATGAAAAGGAGTTTGAGGATATAGCAGGTACCCTTAATGTTACCAAGTCTCTCCTTTCCAGCAATGTCTTTACTATCATGTCAAAATCAGACTAAGTTATATTTTACTCCAAGTCCACTGAATACATTGTATACATGATGTACACAAAGTTTCAAGTAGAGTAGAGTTCTCAGGGTCCTCATTATAGTTGTGATACTCAAATGTGGCACGATACTATTGCACTTCCTCTATACTCTCTCCGCACTCTTTTATCTTGCTATTATGTGTACAACTAGTTAACTGACCATTCTCTCTACCCATCATTCTATATATCCTGAATTTTACTAATTCTGTCCTCTCTGGAAATGTAATTTAAAATTTATAAATTCAACAACAATGGTGCTGGTATTTTGAACTGCTATTTCTTGTCTAGTATTTTGTTCTAATGGCAGGTTTCATGCTTTATTTCCTTTACCAGGCTATAGGAAACCGAACTATCAAAGTATAAATGACTGTGAGAGCTGATACAGAACAATAGGACGGCTAGAAACTCACTTCTTGTCAATAATAATTTAATCTGCTAACCTGTATTCCATATTCAAGAAACTAAGGTAGCAACATTTTTCTCCCACTAATTATACTATAGTCTAGGTATCATACAAGTAAAAACAGAAGTCAGGTTTTCATGAAGTATTCATATCCATGATTGATATTTCTTCACATCCTCTAGCTGTATTCATTGTGGTGGATACTGTTGTTTTCATGCTTATTCCCCCTCTGGATAATTGAGAAGTTCACATATTCTATTAGTGCAATAATTGATTTCTTTTTTTCTTATGTTTTATGTTCTCCATAACTGTGCAAAATATCTGCCAAGTTTTGAATAATTAACCTATTATGTAGGTGTGGCTGGCATAACACTTTTTTTGTATGATACTCACACCAAAAATGCTACTTTTCAAAGTTTAATACTGTCTTTAAAAATGGCTCTATGATTTAAAAAAAATAACCTCTTCGTTCTTCTCATTTACTTTATCTATCTTGTAGAGGTTTTTTTTATATTTTTAAAGCTTGTTGATGTGATGTTATTATTGATTAAATTCAAGCTAAAGGTCTGGTGCACGTTTGGGACTGCACGCACTGTATGTATGTATGATTGTTGTGGCGGGGTGAAAGATTAGTTTTCTAATGCGGCTTCGCCACCACGTCTCGTCCACATACAGAAGCCCAAGTGAGCGGCGGAATACCCAAAATACCCCTCCCATTGGGATTGCAATTCTCCAGCACATAAAAGAGGTTTCTGTCTAACAATGCCGGAAACTGATAACATGTACAGGTTCCGTGAACCCGATCATTGACCGCCGACAGGGATATCATGACTGTACAGTATAGTACGAGTACAACACTGACTGGTCTTTGACCTGATATCTTCCCACAATAATTCAAGAGATGAATGGCCTTCGGTTTGACAGGAGGGTTTGAACACATGCGGTCCCACCTGAAAGTACGGATCGCTGCTTTTCTAATCATATCAAGACTATTAAATTTCCAATCTATATCTTTAGTTCTCTGGAATTCAGACAACTGTTAGATGAATTGCGACCGTGGGACCGTAAGCTGTGATAAGCGATGCCACACTATCGTCAAGACTTTTGCTTAGTCACGTCACTTTACCGTTGGATCTATTTTCCTTCTGGGGAGAGTGAGTGTGTACGGTATTTCATTCGGCGAACCCACTGTTGCACAGCAAATCCCAAATCACCGAGTCCTCCTGGCCACCGAGGGGGGATGGCTAACACAAGGCGGGGGTGGGAGCGCCGATACTTCGAGTGAGCACCTGCCCCCGCGTATGTGCACTGACAGGGGAGGGAGGCCTCGAATGGGAACTAGTGAAAACGGAAGAAAAACGTAAGGTAAACAATGGTTCCAGAATCGACTGAGGCGATAAGAGGGTCTAGAAGAGAAGGACTTAGAGAAAAAGAAATATGGGAATAGGCTAAGCACAACCAGGCACAGCCGATAAGGACATTAGGGAGTCTAGCGGGAGTGGTGAAGTATGATACCAACGCATAATGAAGGTTTTCTTGGATTCGGCTGCGGTTGGGGGCATGGGATTGCTGAACATGGATAGGTGGTTGCATGGGCGGGTGCTTCCGTTCGGGCTGGAGAGCATAAGGGCGAGAAGCAGTGACTTAAATTACGACGGTCGCTGTGGTGATCTCGCGCTGGTATCATGCATAGGAGCTATTTTTATGGTGGGTCTACCCTAGTCTGGGAGTAGGCTTAGAACGTCCTAAGCGGCCCATTCCTGGTATTTTCAACTCCACCTACGTGGTACCGGCAACTATCTTGATGGTTGAACGGTAATTTCTTCAATAATCACGGATAAGATAAACAAATATTCAAAGTCATGGTATATGAGAACGAAGAGTAGTTTTTTTTTTGGTGAAAAAAATAAGGAAATGTTAGAATCCGTAAGTAGGAAATGACGACCGATGTAAATCTAAACACGGGTATGTTGTGCATTACGGAAGAAATAAAATAAAGTTGAAACAAAGACTAAAAACTTCGATCGGAACAACAAGAATAGTACATCTCTAGCGGGGCGCCAAACTCTACCAGGATGAATCCAGAAGCCCTCACCCTACCAACAAATAATGCCCATAAACGCTCAGACTGGTATATGTATGTGAGGATCCCAGTGTGGTTTGCGGGGCTTGTGGCTGCCAAGGGAGAATATCAAGCTGAATGCGGAAAGGAAGGAAGGGCTGTGAAGGAAATGAATGATAGAGGTGTCCACGGATTGTCGTACATTCTAGGTTGGGAGGTGAAAGTGGTTTAGAGGAGAGGGAAGTGGCCGACGGATATGCCAGGAGAGCGGTTCGTGTCAGTATTCGGGTGGTGGGGGGGTTTTTGTTTTTGTTGGGGTCGGACTGCGTTGGGGTTCGCGGTTCAAGGATTGGTGGGCCTGCAGTAGCTTCACAACTCTGCGATGGCCACTCTCGGAAGCCAATGAGAGCGGTGTTCGGCCGCGATTGTCTGGAATATTGGGGTCGACGTCTCCCCGTTTTAGTAGTAGCCTCACTACTCCACTCTTCCCATTCCATGCAGCCCACGAGAGTGGTGTTTGGCCGAGGTTATCTCTCATATCGGAGTTTATGTCTTCCCGTTCCAACAGGAGCTTCACTATTCTAGTGTACCCCAACCAAGCAGCGCATGAGAGCGGTGGTACGCCATCTTCATCGGGGGTGTTGGGATTGACGTCTTCCCGTGTCAGTAGTAGCTTTACTACTTCATCCTGCCCAAGTGAGGCCGCGCAAGAAAGTGGTGTTCGGCCAACATTGTCTTGCATGTTGGGATTGATGTCTTCCCGCCCCAACAGTAGTTTCGCTGCTCCAACGTACCCTCTCTGGCCAGCGTAAGAGAGGGGTGTTTGGTCGTCCTCGTCTGGCTTATTTGGGTCGACATCCTCCCGTTCCAACAGTAGTCCCACCACTTCGTCATTCCCTGCTCCGGCGGCCCAAGAAAGCGGTGTTCGGCCTAGACTGTAAAGCATATCGGGGCGTGGCTTATGGGGGTTGGCGCCTCCGGCCCAAACAGTAGGTGCGGCACTGGAACGGCGAAACCGGGTCAGAAAAGAGAACACAGGCTATTGGCAAACTTCACTTGCCCGTAGGAACGGTACGCAATGGACGACGTTGCCGGATTTGAGATCGCACGAATTCGGTCAAGCGGGCTCGCGTAGGCGCGAGCAGGTCAGGATGAAAGCAAGAAAAGAGAAAACGTTTAACACGGTAGTCTTTCGCGTCTTCGTAGTCGTTGCCGTTGTTGCAACGGGGAGGAGGTGAGGAGCCCCTTCTATTCTTGGACCAGTAAAATTCTCGCTTGCTCTCTGCTGGGACCCCACTAACTAAGTGCTGCAAAACAACCTTAGCCCAACCTGCAAAAATGTTGTTTCTGCATTTACCGCCTAAGTATCATCCTACCGTACCCAACTCCGCCGCACACAAACACAACCTCCACTTGAGTATTCCTCAGAACATTGTATGATAACAGGAAAAGCAATCCAACACCACGCATCAGACAGACTACTTGTTGTGGTTTCCGGCTGGTCCCTTGTGTCTTTTATCTAGTGTTCGACCCCCTCTAGACCTCAAATAAATAGTGGTTTTTATTCAAAGATTTTGTCGACCATTCCACCCCCATTGGAATAGATGTTTCACTGAATAAAGTATCTGGATATAGAGAATGTTGAAGGTTCTGGATACATGTTGCTTGGTCGGGGTAGGGTTTGGAAGTTTCGGGAGTTTGGCGGAGAGTTCAGAAGTTCGACAGATCAGCGTGGAGGTTCGGAGATTTGCGGGGTATAATTCCCTGACATAGCTTTCCTATGTTATCACGTAAGTGTGCGGAGGAATGGGGGCATGGTTGGAGACGTAGAGATGGGCGTGGTGGTCTATGGGAGGACCAAGACGCGTTCATTGCGCTTTACTTATACAGCCGTCTTCACCATCAGTTTAGGACGAAGTTGTTTCTCTTACCTCTCAATTTTGTCCGCGCACTGCCATAGTTACCCACATATTCACTTAGTCGTCTACAAAGTCAACAGCTATGCTATTGGTCGCCTACCGTTATACCATACATATTAAGAGAGAAAACGACCTGGCACCAAGATGGAATCACTATCAGGTATAGCCGACACCGTTTATTGGAACCATCAGATCCAACTGCTTGGAAGGAGCGGCTAAAATAGGTATGACCAGTGCCAAGCCAGTTTTCTGTATAATATGCGGATACTGTACTCGAGTACTTTATGAATTGGCGAGATTAACCCGGGCGCTTAGTTGGGTTCGGTCGGGTTTATTGGGTTGGGTTGGGTTATGGAATCTTCATCCCGAGTTCCTCGTCGAACCTGATATAATAATATTTTCTCCATCATTCCTCCCTCCCGAACCATCCCCCCATGCGCTATCACGAGCCCACGGAAGTAAAAATATTCACTATTTACAAGGAATTGATAGGGTGCCGGAGAATTGCCTTGATGGAGGCATTTTATACGATACAAGATGCTAGTCCTTTAAAGTCCCACTTATATTCACCCCCCACTCGTCTCCGGCACTTGTACTGTACTTTCAAAACCTAATACCCGATAACGGATATATAATCACTAGGAGTTAGCCTTCATTCATATTTTCGACAAGGCTTACGGATAGTGGTTTGGTTGAAAGGTACGGCATCAAAAAGAGTGTAGTATGAAGAGACTATATCAACAGCCTAACCGGAGGAACCCTCCAGCAAACAAAGAAGGGAGAGAAATGGATAGAAACACGGGTCCTGGTAAACCGAGAACGGGTGACTGAGTAGAGAGAGAGATGGAACTGACAATTGACAACTAAAAAAAAAAAACGGAAAATAGGTCCCCTTTTATCCCCCATGAATCATGTAACTTAGGCCCTTTGAATACACTAGATCCTTTCTCACATTTCGTTAAGGTAATCTCCTATTGCGTGCTATTACCGGTTTCCCCAATTCCCTGCCGAGGGTGGGAGTATATGACCGGAGGTATGATCTGACCTTGGCGAAGGCTGTTCTTCCAGTATCAACAACCATGAGGATTCAGGAGTAGCTGGATAGGTGTTTGATGCTGTCGCACTGTTGGCAGGCTTGGATTACAACTTGTAGCTTTCAAGATCAACATACGTAATGGCGGTTGTGTGTATGCGGGAGGGTTAGGCATTATCTGGGTTTGCTTCACGTGACGGGTCATGGTTGCATTTATGCTATCATAACGGCATGGAAGGTTAGCATAAGTAACTTCTCATAGCCACGCAACTAGATACGCGGTACTGTACTCGTGCAAGCACTTCATTTTCAAGGCCTGGCTTCGCGTAAATGACTGCCGAAATCACAACTAAGAAATATTCAAAAATAAAATAAATACATAATCATAATTAGAGATTGGTTTGTCTATACCTCCTCCTAGGGGGCATTACCGAGAGGTTTTTCTCGTGACACGGGTATGACAAGGTTCGAGAGTCAGGGAGGGGTGTTACGATATTGAGTGCGAAAGATTCCGGCGCTAGATTGTCGGTTATTTATGCTAACATACAGTACAATGGTTTAGAAACCATGAAAATAGATAAAGGTTAGGATCTATAAACCGGAAATCGTGACCAACCTAAATCTTGCAAAATCTGCATAATACTCCGGAAGAAATGTTTGAAAACCAAAAGCAGAAGACGAAAAATTAGATAAGGAAGAATAGCACATATCCACCCTTATGCCAAACAGAAGGAGGGCGAAATAACGTATCCCCGTTCGACAACTACTCAAGCGGCCGGATTAAAGTGAGAAGGTGCTACCGCACCATTCGCTTACCCACCCTCCGATTTCAATTCAGCCTCTTGAGCAGCTGATACGCTTAAATTCTGAGAGGTATGAGCATGCTAGGTTCCCATCTTCAATCAGGGGCAGGAATGGCTTCTAAAGGGAATTTGGGTTGGATTCGGAATGGAGGGAAGTGAATGACAGCGATGCTCATAGGGTTGCCCTAAATTTTCGGGAGGGAGATGAAAGGGGTTTGGAGGAGGGGGAAGCGGCCGGAGGGATATCGTGCGTGGGCGCGCCCACGGGAATGCCGAGGGAACCGGGGATATCAGTGTTTAAGGATGATAGGGAAGTTTTCGTCTTCTTGGAGTTAAAATGGGTTTGGGGTTTGCTGATTCATAGTCTTGTAGTAGCTTCACTACCTTCGCATGCCCCTTCCGAGAAGCCAAGAAGAGTGGCGTCAGACCGGCATCGCCTGGCATGCTGGGGTCTACTACCCACTCCAATAAGAGCTTGACAACTCCCTCATGCCCATACTCGGCAGCTCATGAGAGCGGCGTTCGGCCACCATTGTCGGGTCGGTCGGGGCTGACGTCTTCCCGTTCCAACAGTAGCTTTACAACTTCATCTTGCCCACGCCACGCAGCCCACATGAGCAGTGTCCGGCCACAACCGTCCAGTCTCTCGGGGTTGAGGTCTTTCCGTCCTAACAGTAGCTTCACTGCTCGCTCATTCCCATACTCGGCAGCCCAGGAGAGCGGTGTTCGGCCACCATTGTCTGGTCTATCGGGGTTGACGTCTTTCCGTTCCAATAGTAGCTTCAGAACTCGATCCCGCTGACGCCACGCACCCCACGAGAGCAGTGTTCGGCCACAATCGTCCAGCCTCTCGGGGTTGACGTCTTTCCGTCCCAATAGTAGCTTCACTGCTCCATCATTCCCAATCATCGCAGCAAACGAGAGTGGCAGTTGGCCATGATAGTCTGGCTTATTGGGGTTGATGTCTTCTCTTTCCAACAGCAGCTTCATTACTCCATCATTCCCATACCTCGTAGCCAACCAGAGCGGCGTTTGGCCACACTCGTCGGATATATCGGGGTTGGTGTCTTCTCGTCCCAACAGTAGCCTCACCGATTCATCATTCCCACACACGGCTGCCAACGAGAGCGGCATTTGGCCACGAATGTCTGGCTTATTGGGGCTGACGTCTTCCCGAGTCAACAGGTGCTTGACCACTCCGTCATGCCTATTCCCGATAGCCCAGGTGAGGGGTGTTTGGCCCCATTGGTTTGGGATATTAGGATTGATGTCTTCACGTCGCAACAGTAGCTCCACAACTCCATCATACCCGTTACTGCAAGCCAGCCAGAGGGGTGTCAAGCCGGCTTTACTGGGAATATTGGGGTCGACATCTTCTCGTGCTAGTAGGAGCTTCACCAATGACTCGTGTCCATTCATGGAAGCGAAAAGGAGTAGCGTCCGCCCGTCTTTATCAGGAGTGTTGGGGTTGCTATCATTTCTTCCCAACAGCAATCTCACCACTTCCTTATATCCACTCTCAGCAGCCGACAAAAGCGATGTTTGACCATTTTTTCCCGGCCTATTGATGTTAACATCCTTCCGTTTCAACAGCAGCTTCACTACTCCCTTGCGGCCTTTGCTAGAAGCCCAGAAGAGAGGTGTACAGCCATATCCGTCTCTTGCGTCGGGTTTAATATCTTTCCTTCCCAATAACTCCTTTACTACTCCCTCATGTCCCTCTTCCGCAGCCAACGGGATCGGTGTTTGGTCGTATTTGTCTGCCCAGTTGGGGTTGACATGGTTCTTTCTCAATGCCATATTCAGCGCCCGGGGTGCCTGACCCCACAAGCCACTCGTGCCATTCGGCCCGGCAGATGCCCGGCGAAGAAGTATCCTCACCATACCTTCATGCCCATTTAGCGCAGCCCATGAGAGTGCCGTTCGACGAAAGGATTTATCCGGTTTGTCGGGAACGGCAGTCTCCTGGTCTAATAGCAGCTTCGTGATCTCCTCTTGTCCACATATGGCAGCCCATATGAGCGGTGTAATTCCCAGGAAATCCCTTTGGCCGAGATCGGAATTTGGATGGCCCACAAGAGCAGATGCGATCTCAAAAATGCCAAAAACGCATGCACAATGCAGCCCAGTAAACCCGGTCAATAGGCCGTTGATGGGAATATCACCATTACACCGACCGGCCCTCGACACAATATGCACCAACAGCAACTTTGTAGATATGCGGCATTCAATTCGGCTAAAATGCATGAGAGCAAGTGATACCACGTCCTTTGTAACACCTCTCCTAGCATGGACCCCCCAATATAAGGACGAATATTTGAGGAAGGCAGTTGAATGAGGGAGAGCAGTGAGCGTGGGCAGGATCTCATTAATAGTCCGAAAATTGAGGTATGTCAGGCAGGTTGCCGCCATTATCGAGTGGGTTGCGCCAAAAAGGTCGCGGGAGGTGTAAAGGTACTCCTGCCGAGTGAGGTGGATCAGGCGAACAGTCGATGCCTCCTTATCTATGACGACAAGCCCAAGACAACAGCTCAATAATGTCTCCACGGAAGGAATCCTTTCAGTGTTAAGATCGGTGGATCCTATTTCGACTGCCAGAGCGTGTAAAAGTTCATCGAGTTGTAATAGGCGCTCCGAGTGCGAGATCCACATGAGAGCTGCCACCCCCAGCCTTGTTTTCTCCCCACCGGGCTTCTTTATCCGTTCTAGGGTCACACCATAAATATCCCCCAAATCCAAGCCATCCGTCATTGCTCTGAGTTTCTGCCGCGTAGCATAGGCTGTGGTTTCCCCAAGGATAGCATCCAAGGTTAGGGAAATCAGGAGAAATCTAGACATATTTAGTGACAAATGTAAAATCTGTTTATTTTGTTGCTCACGTACGTGTTAGGAATACTACCAACAATACCTTCAATGATTTCCACTTCTAGACCACTATCCATCGCTCCTTGAGATGCATCCTTACTCAGTCTCATCCGGATATACTCAACGATATCATCGTTGTTGAGTCTCATGGATAGAATTGCTGCTATCCCGGCAAGATGCTTCTCAAACCCGCTCAAGATGTGACGTCTTTTTAACAACAAGGTTTACGGCAGTGATTTGGACAATGTTGACTTAACTTGAATGGCAGGGCAAAGATGTGAAGATAAATTTCAATATCCTAACCGGAGAAATATTCTCACGAAGAAAACGATAGGAAATAAAAACAGGAAAGACTGATATGACCAAAATACAGGTAACGGAGGAAAGAGAGACAGATTGGATGGATGAACGAAAAAAACTAACAAAGGGAAAACAAGCTGCCGTTTATCCTTCCCTGGATCAAGCCGATCCACTTCCACATCCTTCTAGCGTATGCCATGTTCTCCATCACGTTCAATTCCGCTATTGTGCATTGTACTACTTCGGCCGAGGATAAGTGAATTCGACTGAGGGTATGTTCTGACCGAGGACATTCGGTATTTCCATATGATAGGGGTAACGCCCTAACATGGAGTCGTCGCAGGTATCGTCGCAGATGTTGTCGCATATGGTGTTTGATGTGTAGGACTAACCAGTAGTCAAACATAAAGGACGGAGTAGTTGATACCAAGAGGGTTAGGGTTGTGAAGTTGTTGCCATAGGGGAAAAGTGCGGTGAGCAGCCAAGAAACACTTCCGTCCAACACGAAGTACATTACTTTGTTGGATAGTCCGGCCAATGATATCATTCTATTCCCCAGACCTCACCGCTTTGGAAAATCCCTTACACTTAGCATGCTTGATCGCTTTTATAGTGTGAGACATAAAAACAAATACAATACTCTTTTTAAGGTTATCATTTCACCCCTTTTACAGATTAAGGAAAGTTGGTTTACTTACTCTATGTATTCCAGGATCTCAATGTGCACAAATATGTACAAGAAAACAAGGCGTGGCCAGGTGAATATCTAGCGTTAAAGTTTGATTTCTCGACTGTGGACCCATCCAGGAACATGGTGCAAGGGGCACTGCAGTTATCAAATTCTATCAATGGTGGCTTGCGACAGTTTTATTGTAAAAACGAGGATTTTTTCGGGGTTTCTGCAATTCAACTGGAGTCAGACAACATTGATCGTGCAGATCCAATTTATAGCCTTACTCACCTTATTGGACTAGTGGATTGGGCTATAAGACGGACCAGTAGTAAGGAAGACAGAAAACACCAATACGGTGGTGTGAACCGGGTTAGTAAAAGTTTCTATGAAACTGCGTGGTAAAAATAACAACTAATTATCAACAGATTTACCTACTTGTTGATGAGTACGATGCGTATTTGAACCAGTTCATGGATCCTAACGGAAAGCTTAACTCAGTCCAAACACCTATTGCAATCCTTATGAAAACCTTTTGGACAAGTGTGAAATCCTTGACAAGCCTGGATTACGGTATCCGGAGATGCTTTATCACTGGGATCTCTCCGCTCTCCTTAGTTAGCGTTCCTAGTAGGTTTAACATCGCAGTCAATGTCTCTTTTGACGAAGACTTTGCAGGACTTTGCAGATTTAGCAGAGCAGATGTGAAGGATGCTTTAGAGTGGGTTTGTGATCAAACCACATTCACACGTGTGGAGGAACATGTGAACATGTTGGCAAGGTTTGCCAATGGATACCATTTCTGCAACTATAAAGTGGTTGAACCGGTTTTGATTACGAACACTGGCCTCGAGTATCTCCAGGTAAGTTATTAAGAAATTTCCAACCAATAACTATTCCTTTTTCTACAGCAGTACCAGTGCTAACAATACTATTGCTACTGTAGAGTGTTCTAAGTAGACCACCCTCTACTTTACCCGATCCTCCAAACTCTGAAGTTTCACAAGTATTCCTGAGAACCTGTGCTTCTGCTCCTGCTGCCATTGGTGCTATGGAGGCAGCTCTCGCCCCTCCACCTCATTCATCTTTCAACAGTAGACCACATCACAACCGGTTACCATATTCTCGCTTGGTAAATCAGTTCAATCTAACTGACTTACAATGTGATCTCTTGAACGACAAATCCGAAGTTTGGCGCTCCCTCTTGTTATATTTTGGAGGACTCACTTGTGATAACGAGAGTCATTCTGAGTGTTTAACCATCCCAAACCTCATAGCAGCCCACCCTTTTGGCACTGCATTCGTTGACCACTTTGGTTTGCTGAGCACAATGGAAGAAGCAATGAGATTTCTCACATTGCATGGGAAAATTGTGAAAGTACTGGGAGGCTATCAGAATCTTATGGCAAAGCGAGACGTCTAAGATAGTGGATATGCAATGAAGGAGCGGCATCACAGAGACAGCTTCTACGTGTATACTCTGGCCAATCATGCCCTGTATTCCAAACAAGCCTTGCACTGGGTCGGGCCTTTATTGGACCAGCCCGGGCTATTCGTTGGGCTGGGTCGGGCTCCTTGGGCTGGGCTCACTCATGGGCTTCCTTGGGCTGGGCCGGGCTGGGGGGGGACAAGCCCGGGCGGCCCGGCGGGCCCGGCCAAGAATTAGACTTATTTTTAAGGTTTGTATGGTGTCTTGCAATCTGTATCACCGGGGAAACGATTGTCCGAGCATATCGCTTTCCGGAAGCGCGTTACTACAAGCGGTAAGATCCAACCCAACCATCTCTATCTAGAATATTTAGTGCAGAACTAATCCATATTGGATTCATGTGCTCTCAGATTGTCGCGCAGTTTGGAGGCTTGAAAGTTCAGATCTCGTCTTGCCACCCAATGAAATATCAGATCTTTTCGGTATCTCCCTCCTTCTTCCTATTTCCCACACCTATTTTGACCTCTGATTAATAGATCTACATTCATCTCTTTTGTAGCTGTTCCCCTGTGCGGGGGCCCGATGGGCTCGTTGGGTTAGCCCGGGCTATACTTCCGTGGGCTTGGGCTGGGCCGTGTCGGCCCTTTTTTCGACCCGGGTTAGTCCATTGCAAGGCTTGATTCCAAACCCGAGTATCGCATTACTACATTAAGTGGACATCTTGGGTTTATCGATCTTGTGATAAGCCTGCCGAACCATTTCATTGTTACAGAATGGAAGGCCATTAATATCAATTTCATTGATACTAAAGTGTCTCTGGACAGGCAAGAGAAAGCAGACCTGATTGCTGGACTTGATATTAATGGGGTTTTGGAAATTTCAATAACAAGGAAATGTTTAAGAAAGGGACTATTGGTCGTTGGATTGCATCAGAGGTTACTTCTCTGTTGAGAAAGTATGTGCTTGGTCAAGAAGTTCAAGTGGAGGCAAAAGAGCGGCAATTTCATGCATAAATCTTTCGGGTTTTCTCCTGTTGGTACATTTTCAGTTGAGTGTAACATGAAAATATTAGCTGCATGCATCCTCCTCGGATATATGAAAATAATTAGCTATCACTTTCGCATACCATATGTGCTGATTGTTTCGTGTCTACTACTTTATCTCGCAAACTATTTTTATTTCTCTCTACAACTAAGTTACATCCCTACTACTGTTCTGTGGTACAAAATGCGTCACTACTCGCTGCCGAAATCAGAGCGGAGACTAACAACAATCGTAATTGTATCTTGTGGGAATGATCTGTCGCGGTTCCAAGACGAATGCCAAATTCCTACTTGCCGGAACCCAACTGAGCGGCACCGAGAGTAATCGGCAAAGCTCGTGGCTAGCTTACAGGTATGTATTATCGAGGGTTGTACATGCATTTTCTCTATTCATGGTACGGCAGCCCTTAATGGAATGCGTCAACGAACTAAGCGCCACGAGCCAGAGACGCAGCGGACAATATGTCTCCATGACAAATTGTACCTCAGTACCCGCGAGTGGCACCACGGCGAGAGGAACGTAAATGCAGAGATGGGTGTAAATGAAAGAAACCATAACTAGTCTTCTGATAGGGTTTCCCAGGCAGGTTGTTCCATATATGAGAATAAGAATCAGACTTGGTTCTGATTGCTTGGGAGGCTTCTGCTAAGGCCCATTTGGCTTGCGATGCAATTGAGGGAGGCTAGATTGAGCAAACATTTACCCCATTCCAGGGTTTGATATGAGGATAGCAGATGACAGTTGAGCGATATACGGAGCACTGAGGCAATGGGGGATCTGCCCGGGGGTGTTTCAAATAAGGTGTATACTTTCAATATTCCGGATAAGAGCAGTTTTAGGAACGGAGAACATGTTCTTGCAAACAAGGATCTCCTCTTTTCGGCTGGCTTGCTGGGGGAAATTGTGGTAGAGCGATCCGGAAATATCTCCACACATGTTCACCGTTCCCCTAACCCAAGGGAGGTGAATTGAAAGCGATCTGTCTTGATCGGGCACGACCCCCTGTTCTGGGTTATTTCGGTAGGACCTAATCATCTCAAAAAGTAAGGTGAATATAACTGCGCCAGATATTAGAGTTAGGGCTCCAAAGATCCAAGTTTAGCAGACCACGTCGTTTTGCAGATTTCATCCAAGTTAAAACCTGTCCCTTATGTTTTCGATTACTTAAAGATTTTCAGTAAGCATTGATGGTATCCTCCTTTTCGTCAACCACTCGGTCATTGAAGACTGCGTGATTCAAATCCTGGTCCGGTGGATAATGGAATGCCGTCCCATGCGATGCGAAGCCAACCCCGCCACGAAGGGCCCCGTTTGTTACCGCCCTTTCCCAATTATTGTGACACCTACGAAATGCGATCGTTAGGAATACAATGGAATATAAAGAAGCAACTTTTTCCGGATCTGAGTGAACTACGTTCTTGGTTCTGCCAATACTGCAAGAGTGCTCGTGGATGAGGCGGCGATCGCCGCGACCTCTACCCAAGTGAGGAAGACAGAAAATAAGCCAGCGGAAAAAGCCAAAGCTGGCGGAGCCGCCCAGCCAATCATGAGGGTACCGGCGCAATCTAGGGAGTGTGTCTCGAGGCAGCGCGCCAAAGGTGCTGGATTGGGGTTTTTAAGTGCGGGTGACTTTTTAAACTGCGAAACGACAAAACCACGACGACCAGGATGGCAGCAGAAAAAAAGATATTCTGATCGCCAGCTCACAACTTTGGATAAGCCGGGAATTTCATTTGTTCTAATTCCACTCTGCCGCTGTCTCATCTAACTAATGAAACGGCAACGATAGGAGTATAAATGAATTACTACACAGGCACCATCCCATATTTTCCGACATATCCATTCTCTTCCACGCATGTCTCCCTTTCCCATTTGTGCTTCTATGCTAACAAAAAAAGACAGACTCCATAAATACTCCCATGGTTCGCAGCCTCTGCTCTGTTGAGTCCCATCGACTCTCCTGTTCTATTTCCGACTACCGCACAATCTACCTCCAACGGATACCTATCTCGTCCGGGATCCTTCCCAATCCACCGACAATCAGCTTTAGTAGTGAACCTAATATGTTTGTCGGGGATTGCTCCTCCCGCGCGGCGAAATCAACATAGAAACACGCAACAGCTATATTTCTCCCCCTAGCCCTATCGTATAGCTTGTCTACCACCAGTGAACTAGTATCACTATTCATTAGCACTACTCTCCCCGAGTTACTCCCCAGCATCGTCCCTCCCACCTGAAATATGTCTTGCCAACTGCCGGGTCTCCGCAGCAAAATAAAGCTCTATGCTCCAATCCCTCCGGTCGAGCTCCCTCGAACCACCTCTGAAATTCGTCGGTTTCCAGGAGCCATTTCCCCACGCCGTCGGCCCGACGATTTCGAATGTCTTGATGTCGCATGCGGGGTTCCATTAGAGATACCATACTAGAATCTCAGACCTCTCGTCCGCCACACCATGGTTGCTCACGTTTTGGGTGCAGTCGAAAGAATTGATGTTAACTTTATGCGCGTAAAAGGTGTCGGGGTACTTGGTAGCATCAATATTGCAATGTGACATTTTCTCGCTGGCTGCGATGTCGCGGCGGTGAACGATTGAAATTTAGCGAGCCGAGGAAAAGTGTGATTACACTCGAGTACAAGAACCATAGCCCGGATCGCAATTAATACCGAAAACCGTTGCTCCGCCGAAACCCACCCTCCTTCATAAACACCGTGGGGCCTGTCCAATAACTTGCTAGGACCAGCTATTTTTGACCTGCACCTCATTGCCCAATATTGCCAGATACTCGCTAGCAGTATTTGTTGGAACCTCCTGGAGTTCGCTGGACATCCTGTTCGGGGGTTGCCCGGGGGTTACAATGTGACATGGACATTATACATGGTGATTGTTTTCCAGAGTTGTGGGAGAACCTGGAAGAATAAGACAGGGCCCGCACCGAGCAGTAATATTTGCCCCTCTGTAAGCATACCTGGAAGAGGTCCAGTGATATACCCCCTTAATGTTCTATTTTCTTCTTAATACATATAGAATTACTTTCTTCTGGCCACCAATAATGTTATTTATTTCTCACATGATTTCAACCTTAACAACGCCCAAGCTGTAGCTTCAATGCCGATGAGGCTTTTTTCACCCAAGTTCAAGATGTAGCTACGGATTTCTAACGTGGGCGGAGGTGCGGACCTCAGGAGAAATATACGGCACCGTGAGATGCAAGATAAGGCTAGGATGTTGATGTTGCCTCGTCTAATAGGGTACGTCATATGATACCTTCATATCCTCCCCAAACTGACACCCCCGAGAACTGCTTTCAGCCCACCAAGACCGTCTCCGAACCCCTCTGCCCCTGTTACGTCCTGTTAGACATGAACAAAAATATAACCAAACACTAAGGAATGACATCAATCACCGGCCCCCATCCATCTCTTCCAATTTTTTTCTATCCTTTCTGTATTTTCCTCCGGCACAATCTTGGGATACGTCATGCGGGGCAGGCTTGTTGGAGTTTGAGCTCGTGGCTTCTATCGCGCATAGTACTATCATACCATGACCGACAACGAGTAATATCCTGCGACTCCATTCCCCACTCCCTCTCATAGAACCTTCTGAAGGTATTTCTGTCTCTCCTCTCACTTATATTTCTCGAATCAACAACACAAAAATCCGAGGAAAAAAACCCAATTTTCGTTTGCTCTACACTCCTCTCTCGTGATATCTTCCAACAAGGCTTATGCTCCACATCAGTGTGGTTATGACAACTCACTTAGATTTGAACGCAAGTTACGGACAAAGGATTCTTGAATTGGGAGCGCACGGATCAGAATTTGTCAAGTAATGAGTGGTCCCATTCTACCAGTGTAGAGGGAGGGATATGGTACTGGTGTCAGTGTAGAGCGTATCTTACGTTTTTCAGTGATTCTGTCCCGATAATTTGTTGGTGGCATACAGCGCGGTAGCCATGCTTTAACTTATGCCATCCTAAACAAGCCAACCAAGTTGACTCAGATTTCCCCTCTTGCTACGCTATATCAGCCCCAGTTCCGATCTTGCCTGTAAATGGGGTACATTTGGGTTCCGGGGTCTAGACCTCTACAGTTGTGATGCTGGTTCAGGGGATGCGTCAGGTGCTGAGATATAGCTGTTGGCTGTGTGGATGGGTCGATAGGTAAAGGAGGAGAAGCCAGCCGGGGTGGCGTTTAATCGGGTGTCTCGGGAGCGCCGAAGCTTGATATCTTTCCTTTCCAATAATAGCTACATCGTCCCCCTCATATCCGTGCTTGGGGACCACGATAGCGACGCCCCACTACGCCTACCAGGGGGTGCGGGGATTGAAATATTTCCGTTCTAGGAGGAGCTTGGCGACTCCCTCATGTCCATTCTCGGAGAGTGTCAAGGCAACAGTTGCGTCGAAATGTCCATCCATTCAAGGAACATCGAGGTTGACGCCTTGAATTCCCAACGGCAGCTTCGCCACTCCAAACAATTACATACCGATACTATTGAGGAGGAAAGATATCGACCCTAACATGCCCACGGGAGGCGCTTTGATGCCTCTGATATTAGCTTCCCAGCTGAAGCACGAGGATCATCAAGGTGGTTGCATTGTTAAAGAAACAGAAAGAGCACAGGAACAGTAAGAATGTATTTAAATTATGAGGGTTGATTATGGAAATTAAGTTATCTAGGTAGTATCATTCGTGGCGGTTTGCCCCGGCCAGGGAAATGGACGTGGCACGAGGTAAGTCGTTCTGTCCTGGCACTTTAGGTTGTACCCACAGAGACATAGTAAGTGACACAAAGTTGTAGTTAAATTGCATCCAATTTCATTAGTAATAAACAACGGACTGGTAAAAGAATACTTAACCAAAGTTAGAACGTATATATCGCTCGATGAGAGAGAAGAGTAGTTTAAGGATAGTAATAAATGGAGAAATTTTAGGATCTTTTAAGTAGCGAATGGTAGCCAATATAATCTAGGTGGAAGATGTCTATAATATTGTGAAAGAAATAACTGAAATCCAAAAGCGGAAAGCGAAGAATTACACGATAACTACGAGAATAACAAATTTTCAACCATACGCCGACCAGAAAGAGAATGAAATTACAAATCCACACTGGACCATCAGCAGATGCGCAAATAATTCTGAGATCGGTATGATATGTGTATAAAAATTTGGTTCTAGTGTCGATCAAAAGGGGGGTGATAACTTGGGAGGAGAGTTGTGAGTTGAGTACGGAGTTGAAGGTTTCATAAGTGGAGGACTGCAGCGACAGCAATACTGAGAGCGCCGCCGCACACTCCAGGGAGGGGGGGTGAAAGGTTTTAGAGGGGGGGAAGTGGCAGGAGGGATATATAAGCGACTGTATGGGAGTGCGGGGGGGGGGCGCATACAGGATTTTAGTGTAATATCTTATGAGATGTTGCTTTGTTGCAGTCAAAGCGCGTTAGGGTTTGCGAATTAGAAGGCTTGTAGTAGGTTCACCACTTTCTCGTGCCCGTACATGGCAGCCAACGAGAGCGGTGTTTGGCCATCCTTGTCTAGCATATCGGGATCGACGTCTTTTTGCGGTAACAGCAACATCACTAGTTCATCACGCCCATACCTGGCGGCCCACGAGAGCGGGTTTCGGCCATCATTGTCTAGCGCATTAGGGTTGACATCTTCCCGCGCTAGCAGCAGCTTCGCTACTTCGCCGTGCTCACACGTCGCGGCCCACGAGAGCGGTGTCCGGCCGCCGTTGTCTGGTCTGTCTGGGCTGACGTCTTCTCGTTCCAATAGTAGGTTCACAACTCTATCGTGTCCACCCCGTGCGGCCAACGAGAGTGGTGTTCGCCCATCGCTCCCAGGCATATCGGGGCTGATGTCTTCCCGTTCCAATAGTTGCTTTACTACTCCATCTCGCCCAGACCACGCAGCACACGAGAGCGGTGTTCGGCCATCATCGTTTGGTCTATCGGCATCGACGTCTTTCCGCTCTAAAAGCAGCTTCACTACTCCGCCATACCCGTGCCACGAAGCCCACGAGAGCGGGGTTCGGCCGTTGTTGTCTGGAATATCCGGGTTGACGTCTTCTTGTTCCAGCAGTAGCTTGGCTACCCCATCTTTCCCGGACCACGCAGCCCACGAAAGCGGTGTTCGGCCATCTTTGTCTGCCATATCCGGTTTGACGTCTTCACGTTCCAAAAGTAGCTTCACTATTTCATCTTCTCCGAACCAAGCAGCCAACGAGAGCGGTGTTCGGCCACGATCGTTTTGTCTATTGGCATCAACGTCTTTCCGCTCTAACAGTTGATTCACTGCTCCATTACGCCCATACTTGGCAGCCCACGACAGCGGGGTATTGCCGAAATTGTCTGTCATATTTGGGTTGACATCTCGCCGTTCCAACAGCAGCTTCACCACTTCATTACACCCATACATGGCAGCCAAGGAGAGCGGTGCTTGGCCATGATTGTCTGGCCAATTGGGCCTGAGGTCTTCACGTCCCAAAAGTTGTGCCACGACTCCATGGTTATTCTCAACAGCCCACGTGAGGGGCGTTTGACCACGATTGTTTCTCGCATTGGGGTTGACGTCTTCACGTCCCAACAACAGCTTCACTACCGCATCATGCCCCTCGCTAAAAGCCAGCCAGAGGGGCGTCTGACCAGCATTATTGGGAATGTTGAGGTCAACATCTTTCCGGTCCAGTAGGAGCTTCACCAACACCTCGTATCCCTACACGAAAGCAAAAAGGAGTGGCGTCCGGCCGTCTTTGTCAGGTGTATTGGCGTCGATATCTTTTCTTCCCAAAAGCAATCCTACCACTGCCTCATATCCGCTTTCAATAGCCGAGAAAAGCAAGGTTTGGCCATTTTTGTCCGGTCTATTGATATTGACATCTTCTCGTTCCAAGAACAGCTTTACAACTCGCTCACGTCCTTTACTAGATGCCCAGAAGATAGGCGTACGGCCGTATCCGTCTGCTGTGTCGGGTTTGACATCCTTTGTTTCCAATAGCAGCTTCACCACCCCCTCATGCCCCTCTTCCGCAGCCAAGGAGATTGGTCTTTGGCCATATTTGTCTGGCCAGTTTGGGTTCACATATCTCTTTCCCAGGGCCATATTCACCACTCGTGGCGTCTTTCCCCACCAGCCATCTATCCCGTTTGGCTCGGGAGATTCCCGGTCAAGAACTAGCCTCAAAATTCCCTCATATCCTTTCCCGGCAGCCCATGATAGTGCCGTCCGACGGAAATAATTATCCGGTTTGTCCAGGATGACGGTCGGCCCTTGTAAAAGCAGCTTCACCATCCCCTCTTGTCCACATATTGCAGCCCATATGAGCGGTGTAATACCAAGAAAATCTCGCTTATTGAAATTGGAACTTGGCTGGCCCAAGAGTGAAGCCTGGATTCCAACAATGCCGAAAACTGACGCACAATGTAGTCCCGTAAAGCCGATCAGGGGTCCATTAGTGGGGATATCGCCATTATGTCGACCAGTTTTCGGTATCAGAGCGGCCAAAAGTAACTTAGTAGAAATATGGCTCTCAATTTGGGTGAAAAGATTGAGTTGAGTGCAAGTGGTATCACGTCCCTTGAAGCATCTCGCCTGGCATGAGCCCCCCAGTATAAGGCAGAATATCTCAGGAAGGCAGCTGACTCAGGGAGGGCAAACAGCGTGGGAGGGATCTCCTTAATCATCAGAAAGTTGAGATATGTCAGGCAGGTTGTCGCCATTGCCGAGTGTGTTACACCAAAAAGGCCGGGGCAGGTGTAAAGGTACTCCTGTAGAGTGAAGTGGATCAAGCGAACTGTGGAAGTCTCCATATCGATGACGACAAGACCTAAGCAACAGATCAACAATGTCTCCACTGAAGGAATCCTGTTAACATCAAGTTCGGTGGATCCTATCCTGACTGCTAGGGCATGGCGAAGTTCATCTAGTTGTAATTGCCGCTCCGAATGCGAAATCCACATCAGGGCGGCCATCCCCAGCCTTGCTTTCTCCCCACCCTGGTCCTTTATCCGTTCTAAGGTCGTACCGTAAACACTTCCCAAATCCAAGTCATCGGTCACTGCCCTGAGTTTCTTTCGCCTACCATATGTTGTGGGTTCCCCAGGATACCGTCGATGGTTAGTGAAACAAGTAGAAATCTTGGCGTTTGTTAGTGATAAATGTAAATACATCATTTCATTATCTTGCTCACTTACTGTACGTCTCCGGGATATTCTCGCTAATTGTTTTGACGATTTCGGCCTCTAGATCTCCATCCATCGCATCCAGGGACGTATCCTTGCTCAATCTCATCCGGATATACCCTACGATATCGTTGTGATTGGGTTTCATGGACAAAGTTGCCACTCTTCCTGTAAGATGCCTTTCAATTTCCCCCTGGATGTGACATCTCCCGGTTAGGAATAATCGCGTGTTTGGGCACCCCACGAGGACCCGTCCCAACGAATCTAGAACCTCAGGTCTATGCGCTTCTACACATTCCTCCAACCCATCGACGCATATAACTGTCCGTTGTAAAGATGCGACATGTTGGAGCATCTTCACAATTTCAGTTACCCGCAGTCCCCTCCCACCTATGACCTTTTTGTGATCTCGAAGGGTCTGACTCATCTCGTCCGGTATATTTTCCAATCAACCAACAATCTGTTTAAGCATTGAACCGAGCATGTTTACCGGAGACTGCTCCTCCCGTGCCGCAAAATCGACGTAGAAACATGCAACAGCAATATTTTGCCCTTTGGCCTTATCGCATAATTTGTCTACTACCAGTGAACTAGGATTGCTGTTCGTCGGCACCTCCATCCTTTAACTCTTGGAGGATTGTCTCCCTCACCTGAAATATGTCTTGCCGACTGCCGGATCACCGCAGCAATATAAAGCGGGATGCCCGGATCCATCCCCTGGAGCACTATTGCACCACCTCTGAAACTCGTCAGTCTCCAGAGGCCATTCCCCTAAACTGTCCGCCCGACGGGTTCGAATGTTTTGATGTCGGATGCGGGGCTCGATTGGAGATAACCATGCTAGGATCTCCGACCTCTCGTCCATCACACCAAAGTTCATGTTATAGGTGTGATTGAAAGAATGGATGTTATGTGAATATTGTGTGCTGTTTCGTGAGTTGGAGGCATCATCGATATGAGACATTTTCTTGCTAGTCTTGATGTTGCAGGTCATGAACTGTTGAGTTACTGGGTTCGGTTGGCGAAAATCGAGCGCGATGATGAAAAGTGGGGTAACCGTGAGATTGGTGCCTTATGGGTGAGCTGGTCCTCCCAATCCCCCGCATACCGTATTGTGTGCAGTACCGTACAATACGATGCACACACCCAGAAGGCAAATGTGCATGAATTTTTTGTCTCGGACTGAGACAGTTCACAAAAAAAGTTTCTCGACAATCAGAGCTCATCATAACTCAACCATGAACAACCGAACCCAAAAAATAAAGCAACATAAGGAAGCGGTAAAAGGCATGTAGCCCTTTCCTGTCATTTCTCAAGACAATTAATTGAATTGGAGTCAAAGATCCATCGAAAGGTAAGGATAGTCTCCATTCAAGGTTCCTAAGCGATGGCGCTTAAATCAGGGTAACCTTAAGAAGCGGTGTTTGTTTATCGGGGGTCCTATTCCGGAGCTTAACAATAATATATATATAGCTCACACTGAAAACCAGGGAATACATGTGCTATATGACCTGTACTAGTATCATAGCATCGTTGTCGAATTTGGATATTGTAACGTTTTCTCGAAGAAAACGAAAAAAGTTGTTTTTGCGAGCGGTAAAACTCATGCTATTTTGTCCCTCTCTATAGTATAACCGATTGTCTACTTTCTTGTTGATAAGGGCCACATACCGGTATCTCCAAGATCCAATCCGAACACTATCTCTTGCTCCCTGTGGGGGCTCCCTTATAAACACCTTAGGGCGCAACCGGTAACTCGCGGCTCCCAGTTGCTTTGTCTTCATTTCTATTGCCTCACATTGAATCACATCCCGCGCCCGCCCACAACTACATTTCTTGGAACATCCTAGGATAGGCTATTGGGGGTTTATCTGTAGTTATAATGTGGCATGGAGTGTTGAAGCACATGAAAGAACCCGCAGTAAGTGTCAATGTTTCTCCCTCTAACTAAGTTCTCCAGGCAGAGGGGCAAGCTTTCGGAGTTTTAGAAAGCAATGGGCTAACCGGAGCCAGGATGATACCAACCAAGTCTCGTACTTATTATCGCATTCGGAATGCAAGAACGAACACCTCGGACCCCTGATACTGGTTTTGTTATCCGCAGTTTCCTCGCTACGAAAACGGCACTATGATCAGGGCATAAGGGAACACTTGATCGTCCGCCCACCATCCAGTAATCCTCCATGACCTGGTTGTTGAAAGAGCGATCAAATGCATTCCATTCAGACCCCATATATTGCGCATAGCCATGAATCTGCAAACCCCCACCACTACAGAATACCGTAATATCGGTATCATAGCAAGGTCTGGAGATTAATTTACACTGGGTCGATAAATTACACTAAGTGGGCTGATTTAGGGTTAGGGCTCCTAGCAAACAAGCATTTACCCAAGTCAACATAGATCTTCCCGACAAGGCCGGGGAGGTTTGTAATTGCTGGTCCCACTTCTTGTTCCGCCGGCGATATGGAGTGTATCTAGTTCCTAAAGCCCAGTTTCCTATAATTGCAAGGGTGAATTTGCGGGTGCGTTTGGTATTACTATGTGATTGTTGGGTGCATAGGAAGAGATCCGAGGAGGAGCGTAAGAATGGGGAGTTAGGGTTTGGATGATATTAGGCGGATTGTGGTAGTATAGTATATAGGTGGTGTTATTCCGTTCGGTTTGCCCCGGGAGTCCATGAATATAGCACATGGTGAAGCATTCAACCAGGGTATTTGAAGCTCTATCTAATGGGACATAGTGAGCACCACAAGGTTGTGGTTGGACTGCCGTGTTTTCTAAAATAATGGAATCTTGAAGGAATATTTAAAGGGAGTGAGAATTCATGTATTATATCGTCCCAAGAGAAAGAGGGCTGATTTAAAAAAAATTGAAGACTGGGCAAAGGTCAGGATGTATGAGAAGGAAATGGTGACCAATATAAATCTAGATTCAAAATTGATATGCAGAAGAAATAAATTACAAACAAGAGTGGAGACCGAAAAATACCGTGATAACTAGAAGAATAGCGCATCTTCATCCACAGGTGGAGGAGAAAGAGGACCAAAGAACAAATCCTGGCTCAACCAAGAGCATATCGCCGTATATTCCGAGATTGGTATGTGAACATTAGATTCCTGGCCGTGATCAAAGACGGGGATGACTTTCAGGGAGAATTTTGAGTTGAATCCGAAAGGGAAAGGAAGAGAGGGAAGGGGAAGGGAGGGAGGGAGGGAGGGCAGGAGGTGAATGGGGCTTGGGGGAGGGAAAGAGTCCGGTAGGATATATTCACATGTCTATGGAAATGCAGAAGTAGACATAGCTGTGTTTAGGGATGATAGGGGAGATTTCGACTTCTCGGAGTTAAAATCAGGTTGGGGTTTAAAATCTGCCGGTTCCAACAATAGCTTCACGACTCCACCATACGCCTTCTCGGCTGAGGGCGAGAGCGGTGTGCGGCCACGATTGTTTGGCATATTGGGTTGACGTCTTTCCGTTCTAACAGTTGTTTCACTACTCTTTTATGACCCCACTTAGCAGCCCGCGAGAGCGGTGTTTGGCCATCATTGCCTGGAATATTGGGGTTGACGTCTGCCCGCTCCAATAGTAGCCTTACTATTCCATCATGCCCGCACTCTGCAGCCAACGAGAGGGGTGTTTGGCCACCGCTGTCTGGCATATTTGGCTTGATGTCTTCATGTTCCAACAATAGCTTCACCACTCCACCATGCCCACGCCACGCAGCCCACGAGATCGGTGTTCGGCCACGATCGTTCGGAACATTGAGGTTGATGTCTCCCCGTTCCAGCAGTAGCTTAACTACTGCATCTCGCCCAAGCAGTGCAGCCCGCGAGAGTGGCGTTCGGCCATAATTGTCTGGCACATTGGGGTTAACGCCATCCCGTTCCAACAGTAGCTTCACTACTCTATCATACCCGCACTCCGCAGCCAACGAGAGCGGCGTTTGGCCATCATTGTCTGGAATATCCGGCTTGACGTCTTCAAGTTCCAACAGTAGCTTCACCACTCCACCATGCCCACACCACGCGGCGCACGAGAGCGGTGTTCGGCCACGCTCGTTTGGGATATTGGGGTTGATGTCTCTCCGTTCCAACAGTAGCTCAACCGCTCCATCTCTCCCAAGCAACGCGGCGCACGAGAGAGGTGTTCGGCGATTATTGTCCGGAATATTAGGGTTGGTGTCTTCCCGTCCCAATAGCTGCCTCACCGCTCCATAATCCCTATTTTCAATTGCCCAAGTGAGAGGTGTTTGGCCACAATCGTTCGGCATATTGGGGTTGACGTCTTGCCGTTCTAATAGTAGCTTCACTATTCTATCATGCCCCTTGCTGCAAGCCAACCAGAGGGGAGTCTGACCGATTTTATTGGGAATGTTGGGGTCGACATCATGGCGTTCTAGTAAGAGCTCCACCAATACCTCGTGTCCCTGTCCTGAAGCGAAAAAGAGTGGCGTCCGTCCATCTTTATCTGGCGTGTTGGGGTTAATATCTTTTCTGCTCAACAGCAATCGTACCACTGCCCCATATCCACCCTTGGTAGCTGAGAAAAGTAATGTTTGACCATTTTTGTCCAGCCTACTGATGCTGACCTCCTCCCGTTCCAACAACAACTTCCCTACTCCCTCGTGACCATTACTAGAAGCCCAGAAGAGAGGAGTACGACCGTATCCATCTGTTGCATCGGGTTTGACATACTTCCTTTCCAATAGCATCTTCACCACTCCCTCATGCCCCTCTTCCGCAGCCAACGAGATTGGTGTTTGACCGTATTTGTCCGGCCTGTTGGGATTGACATATCTCCTTCCCAGTGCCATATTTACCATACGGAGAGTCTTACCCCACCAGCCATCTGTCCCATGGAGCTTGGCAGATGCCCGGCCAAGAAATAGCATTACAATTGCCTCATGTCCCTTTCCGGCGGCCCATGATAGTGCCGTCCGGCGAAAGAAATTATCCTGTTTGTCGGGGATGATAGGCCGCTGTTCTAATAACAGCTTCGCTACCTCCTCTTGTCCGCATATCGCAGCCCATATGAGCGGCGTAATGCCAAGAAAATCTCTTTTGTTGGGTTTGGAATTTGGCCGGTTCATGAGAGCAGCGGCGATTTCAGAAATGCCAAAAACAGATGCGCAATGTAACCCCGTAAACCCGATAAGGGGACCATTGAGGGGGATATCATCACTATATCGACCGGTTTTCGATATGAGATGGGCCAAAAGAAACCTAGTAGATATATGGCTTTCAATTTGGCGGAAGAGCTTGAGTGCAAGTGGTATCACGTCCCTTGCAGCATCCCTCTTGGCGTGAACCCCCCAGTATATGGAGGAATAATTGAGGAAGGCAGCCGACTGAGGGAGGGCAAATAGTGTGGGCGAGATCTCCCGAATAACCTCAAAGTTGAGGTATGTCAGGCAGGTCTCCGCCATTATCGAGTGAGCAGCAGAAAAAAGGTTGCAACTCATACAAAGGTATTCCTGCAGAGTGAAGTGGATTAAGCGAACCGTAGAAGCCTCCCGGTCAACGACAACAAGCCCTAAACAACAGCTCAATAATGTCTCCACGGAAGGAATCCTCTTCGCCTCAAGATCTCCAGATCCTACCCTGACCGCTAGGGCATGGCGAAGTTCATCCAGCTGCAGCAACCGCTCCGAATGCGAGATCCACATCAGGGTTGCCATCCCCAGCCTCGTTTTCTCCCCACCCTGCTCCCTTATCCGTTCCACGGTGGCGCCGTAAACACCCCCCAAATCCAAGCCTTCCGTCACTGCCTTGAGTTTCTGTCGCCTTCCATATGCTGTGGGTTCCGCAAGGATAGCATCCATAGTTAGGGAAACAAGCAGAAATCTATGTTCTTGTTAGCGATAAGCATAAAAATATATTCATTTATCATGTTGTTCACGTACGTTTCAGGAATATCCTTGACGATAGTTCTGATAATTTCGGCCTCTAGACCATCATCCATCTCCTCCGGTGGGGTGTCCTTGTTGAACCTCATCCGGATATATCCTACGATATCATCGCGACCTAGTTTTACGTATAAAGTTGCCACTCTTCCGGTAAAATACCTTTCTATCTCGACCTGGATGTGTCGTCTCCCTGTCAGGAATAATCGTGTGCTTGGGCAGCCCGCAAGGATTTGTCTTAAGGAATCTAGGATATCAGGCCTATGCGCTTCCACACATTCGTCCAGCCCATCAACGCATATGAATGTTCGTTGTAAAGATGTGACATCCTGCAGCATCTTCACAATTTCGGGTACTCGTAGTCTCCTTCCTCCTATGACCTTTTTGGAATCTTGAAAGGCGCGACTTATCTCCTCCGGGATCATTCCCAATCCAGCGACAATCTGTTTGAGTAGTGAACCGAGAATATTTGTTGGAGACTGCTCCTCACGCGTGGCGAAATCAACGTAAAAACACGCAACAGCAATATTTTGCTCTTCGGCATTATCGCATAACCAGTCTATCGCCAGTGAACTAGTATCGCGGCTCATCAGCACCACCACGCTTTAGCCTTGTCTCTCCGGCACTTGTATCTCACCTGAAGTAGGTTTTGCCGACCGCCGGGTCACCGCAGCAAAATAAAGCTGCATGCGCGGATGCATCCCGGGAAGCATCGTTGCACCACCTTTGAAATTCGTCGGTTTCCAACAGCCATGCCCCAACGTTATCGTCCCGATGGGTTCGTATCTTTTGATGTCGGATGTGGGGCTCGATTGGGGATAACCATGCTAGAACCTCCGACCTCTCGTCGGTCACACCAAAGCTCACGTTATAGGTCTGGTTAAAAGAATGAGTGTTATGTGAGTAGCGAACGTTGTTTGGTGGGTTGGCACTTGTAGCATCATCGATATGTGACATTTTCTCGCTGGTCACGATGTTGCAGTGGTATGAGTTTTGAGTTACTGAGTTCTGTTGATGGAAATGGGGAGGGCTGAAGAAGTGGAGCTATCACTACAATATATTTCGGAGCCTTGTGGATGAGTAACTGGTCACTTTCTATCTGTCTGCCTGGATTTTGTGTAACCGCTATCACACCCCGCCATTGATAGGCGCTATACCTCCGGGGCCAAAGACCACTGCATGTGTGGAAGGTTTGATGTGCCTTCCCTTAGTTGGATGGTGTTTCGACCAAGCAAGCGCCTTGTGGCAACAATTGCTCTGTGACCTGACTGATAAACCAATAGATAGAGGAAGGGAAGTTGACTTGGAATCCAATCGTAGTAAATAGACCGACACAGATGAAGCAAGAGGGGTTGAAGCTGAACCCAATTTAGATAGGTACGCACCACTATCTAAATGGTTGTTGACGAGGGGTGGTTGAGCTTGCCTAACTAAGAAGGAAGGCTCTCAGCTTAAATACCGGTACAGTACAGGAAAGTCTACATGCCAAGGCATGTGCAAAGACAGGAAATTCCATGGGGCAAAAACCTCATTACTCTCAGGCAATACCCTACCAACTTATTTTCCACTCCACAACTTCATCATACTATTTCTTACCCCCGGTGTCCCAATAGATGATGCAGCAGACGCATCTAGTGTCATTTTGTCAGTCTCGGTACGCATATGCCAAGATTAGTTGCATCTAGACCTGCATTTGGCTCTATGAGTTTTAAACAGCAAGGATTACGGCAGCGATTTGGACAATGTTGACTTAGGCAGGGCAAAGATGTAAAGATGAATTTCAATATCCTGACTGGAGAAATATTCTCACAAAGAACAACGATAGGGAATAAAATAAAATGGGAAAGACTGCTATGACCAAAATGTGAGTAACAGAGAAAAGAGAGACAGATTGGATAACAAACGAAAACAACTAACAAGGGAAAACAAGCTGCCTTTTATCCTCCCTGAGATCATACTGATCTGCCTCTACATACTTCCAGCGTATGCCGTGTTCTCTATCACATTCAGTCTCACTATTGCCTATTGTATGTCACGAATGTGGCTTGGCATGGAAAAGGTTTTCACATGACACATGGTTATGAGTCACAGGTATGTTATTGTTTTACGCATATGACCCATTCAGGATATATGATTTGTTATGTGTGGGATTTGTGATGCTTTTGCACATGGCTCAAGTATGAGTCATGGAACGTGCGCCTGGCGAGTATGCCTTACGAGTGTGCCTTGCAGGTAAGCCTTGCGCATATGATTTATGTTTTGCACATGACCTCGTTATGAGGTTATGGGTTTCACGCATATGACTCAGTCAAGTCATATGACTTGTTTATCGAGTTATGATTGGTTTATGAGTTTTGCACATGATCTCGCTATGAGGTCATGGGTTTTGAGCATGTGATCACTTTGGTCACATGACTAGTTTGTTATGATTTGGTTTTGCACATGTGACCACTTTAGGTCACATGACTATGGGTGGGAAGAACACTATATAAGGAGGCCGAGGCGGCCGAGGAAGATAGGTTCTTCACGCTTTGTTCTAAGAACTTTTCATACTTATTACTTCAACGAATATAAAACATCTTTATGATCTTTATCTTTATTGCACCGTTATTGTTACGCCAAGAAAAGTCCTTCACGAAGACGAGTTAGAGAAAGCTTATGATAGGCGTTCCCGATAGAAGACAAAGGTCTTGTACTATCGGTAACGTAGGCAGAGGCCTAGAGCTATCGTAAGATAAAGAAAGAAGAAGACAGAAAGAGAAGTATCGTTCCCCGTCGCCAAGAACTAACTATCCAGAGAGGGATCGTTACATTGTACCATTTCAGCTGAGGATAAGTGAATTCAACCGAGGGTATACTCTAACCGAGGACATTCAGTATTTCCGTATCATAGGGGTAACACCCTAATATGGAGTCGTCGCAGGTATCATCACAGATGTTGTCGCATATGGTGTTTGATGTGGAGGGCTAACCAGTAGTCAAACATTGAGGTGTCGGAGTAGTTGATATGCCAAGAGGGTTAGGGTTGTGAAGTCGTTGCCATAGGGAAATGTGTGGTGAGCAGCCAACAAACACTTCCGTCCAACAATGAGTAGAGAAGCAACAAATCCAGCGAATATGACTGCGACGACTTCTGAAGTATTAATCCGATTTGTCTGGAATGACGGTCTGCCGTTCTAAAAGTAGCTCAAGTATTATACTATGCCTCTTGCGTAGAGTAATATCGCGGATATGCCTTGCATTGGGATGGCAGTTTGCTTGGTCCATGAAGGTCATTGCCATCTCAAGAATGCCCAAAATCAATGCCCTATAAAGGTCCCGTAAACCCCATCATTGCCCGCTGCCGGCAGGGTGATCATGACCATATTGACCAACCCTTGACACAACATCCGCCGAAAATAATTTAGTAGATATTTGGTTTTCAATTTAACTGTAAAGCTCGAGTGGATGGGATACGACACTCTGTGCAGCCTCTCTCCTTGCCTAGATCACCCAGTACAAGGAAGGATATTTGAGGAAAGGGTCAACTGGGAGTGTAGACTGTAGTTGATGCGAAGCAAAACCGGTACCCTGAGTACCAGCGGGGAAGGTATGGAAATACGAATATCTATTTTTTTCAGTGATACATTTCTAATCTATATCTTTAATTCCCAAATCTTGGACCACAACTGTTGAGTGGATGAACTGCTACCACAATGGAACTATATGCTATCATACGGCAAGCGATATCACATAATCACCAAGACGTTTTTGTGGCCATTGGCACTTCACTTTCACTGTTCCGCTTCTGGCACAGTGACCGTTTACCCTCGCCGAATTGAAGCCGGACACCTAAGGTGACAATTCCAATACAATGTGTCCGGTTCCTACTCGGCCGGACGAGTGTTTTATTCCACAAGCCCGTTGTTCTGCACGTGCGATGCCAAGTTAACGACTGCTACTTGCAACGGAAGAGGGGCTCACACGAGGATGTAACGCTGATTCTTCGGGCGAGCTCCGGCACCCACATATATACAGTTGACAGGGGGCACGGAATCAAACAGATGCAAAGCAAAGGACTCGGTAGGAGAATAAGGGAGGGGGGGGGGGCTACGCATAACCACACTCAACAAGTAGGTACTTTTGGGAGTCTAAACTTCTGGCAAGAGCCTGCCCTGGCGTAATTGCACTGACAGGAGAGGCCAGAATAAAAATGAGTAAAACGGAAGAAAATAATACTTTAGTGAACGAAGCGTCTAGGATAGACCAAGGTGATGAAGGAATTTAGAAGCAAAGGACCGAAAGAGGAGAGAATGGGGAAAATGCTGAGCACAAGAGGACACGGCGGATAAGGAATTTGGGGAGTCTAGCGGGACTACCGAAGTGCCCAACTGATAATAGAGGCTTTCATTCAAAGTTATGGTATATGTATCCCTCAGAAGAGAACAAGAGTAGTTTAGGCGCGATGAAAAATGGGGAAATGTCAGAATCTGTAAGCAGGAAATGATGACCAATACAAATCTGAATACAATTTTTCTGTGCAGCATGGAAGAGATTAACTTGAGATAAAACAAAGACTGAAAACACCGATCAAAACTGCAAGAATAGTACATCCCTAGCGTCACACCGAACTCTATCAGGATGAAGCCAGAAATCCTCACTGCATCAACAGCTGATGCCCATAAATCCTCAGACCGGTTATGTGAGGTTCCGGGCGTTGATTGCACGGGGTTATGGCTGCCAAGGAGGGGAGGATAGTGAGTTGAATCCAGAAAGGAAGGAAACGGGAGGGGGGAGCGGTAGAGATTTCTACGGATCGTCGTACATTCTAGGGTAGGTGAAAGTAGTCCAGAGGAGGGGAGGTGTCCCGCGGCATATATATGGGCAGTCTATAAAAATCATTGGAAGGTTGCTCATATCAGTGTTTGGGGTGACCAGAGAGGCCCTACTCTCGTTTGGGTCAAAATGCGTTGGGTTCGCGGTTCATGAATTGGTGGGCCTGCAGTAGCTTCACAACTCTACGATGGCCATTCTCGGAAGCCAACGAGAGCGGTGTTCGGCCGCGATTGTCTGGAATATTAGGGTCGACGTCTCCCCGGTTTAGTAGTAGCTTCACTGCTCCGTCCTGCCCATCCTCGGTAGCCCACGCGAGTGGTGTTTGGCCATGGTTGTCTCTCATATCAGGGTTTATGTCTTCCCGTTCCAACAGGAGCTTTACTATTCTGGTGTGCCCCCACCAGGCAGCACACGAGAGCGGTGGTATGCCATCCTCGTCGGGGGTGTTGGGATTGACATCTTCCCGTGTCAGTAGTAGCTTCACTACCCCATCATGCCCAAATGTAGCGGCGGACGAGAGTGGTGTTCGGCCAACATTGTCTTGCGTGTTGGGATTGATGTCTTCCCGCTTCAACAGTAGCTTCGCTGCTCCGACGTGCCCCCTCTTGGCAGCGTAAGAGAGCGGTGTGTGGCCATCGCGACCTGGCTTATTGGGGTCGACATCCTTCCGTTCCAACAGTAGCCCCACCACTTCATCATTCCCATATCCAGCGGCCCAAGAGAGCGGTGTTCGGCCGTCGCGGCCTGGCTTATTGGGGTCGACATCCTCCCGCTCCAACAGTAGCCCCACCACTTCATCATTCCCACATCCAGCGGCCCAAGAGAGCGGTGTTCGGCCAGGACTGTATAGCATATCGGGGTTGGTGTCCTCCTACTCAAACAGTAGGCGCAGCACTCGAACGACGAGACCTGGCCAGGAAAGAAAATACAAGCGATTGGCAAACTTCACTTATTTGCAGGAATGTTAAACAATCAGCGGCGTTGCCGGATTTGAGATCGCGCAGGTTCGATCGAGCAGGTACACGTAGGCGCGGGAAGGGGAGGGTGAAGGCAAGAAGGGAGAAAACAATCAGTTAACACCACAGTCGCGTTCGTCGTCGTCTTTGTTGCAACAGCAGTGTGAAATGTGAAGGGGTTTTCGGTTGCCATTCCATATCCTTTATTACTAAGCTCGCGAAACAACCCCAACACAATGCATATATACGGTAGCCTAAGTACCCTAACCCTGCGACACAAACTTAAGCTCCACTCTGGTAGACTATGTACCGCACAGTATTCCTCAGTAACTTGCAAATTACTATGATATATAAACTTGCTAGTGGCGCTTCATATAGCACCTATCCGGTCACTTCCTGCAGGACTCGCCACATTTTTTAACATCAGAAGAACAACATGTACGTATCGTTGGCCAGACATACCCCCACCCAGATCATGCCCTTGCTCATATTCTCCACAATACCCGTGGCAGTACGGTACAGTACACTCTTCACGTCGGTAGTCAAATACCGGTAGGGTAGTCAATTGGAAGAAACTACGGTAACGCGGCGATGGGAGCCTCCCACAATATCATACTCGTATAGTTTGATAAGGGATTTGGCATATGCTGGAAGCACACCAAACAGGACCTGCATAATCTATGAATGATGAAAGGTTTCCTGTTTTTTTGTTTTTGTGGGTTGCTTTAACTACTCGACCATCTGTCCTAAGCTTATCAGTCACTCATTACGCTCCGTTTTTTCCATCTTTGGTTTTATAGACCATTCCCCTGTAGAGGCTCATTGGAGCCGAATACTGCAGGCTATTTATTGCCAGAAAATTAAATTAAGTGTCCTTAAATATCACTGTCGAAAATATATACCCGTCTACCACTGGATGGTCATCCTCACAAATACTTTGCAGAATAATCGCACCCGCTGGCACTATGCAAACCTAACGAAATTCAGAGCGCACAATTGAAGGCATTATGCAAAAAAACAACCATTTTGCTATCACCAAAGCACTCATCCCTCTTCGCAAGGAATGCCTCCGCTGACCGATAATGGTGGAGTGGTGTCAATCTGTCTTTCTTCTGCACTGTGGGACAACGACACGGCAATGGAAACTTACCGCAATGGAGCGTGATGAAGGATCTGTCATACACTAGAACTGTGTGGGGAAGGGTCCGCACGATCCACCAAGTATAAAGGGCCGCCTGTATTTCTTTACTAGTTATTTTCCTGCATCATCGGTTCTATCCGTCTCGTTCGTCATTCTCTTTTTTTTATCTTTCGCTTTCCGGACTATTTGTCACGTTAGGATATTTGTTCTACCTCTTTATGCTGCGCTCCATTTATTGCCCCGCCTTCGAATCAATTTAACCTATTACTAACAGCGTAGGATCACAAACCCCTACTCATAAAGAAGCGTCTCACAACCAGGGCACTTTATGAGTGAGTAAATATGTGTGGGTAATCAGAGCATCTACCGTACTCTCAGGAAGCCAACTGCCGCTCAGTTGGCACTTTTGGGAACAAATACTGTTTTCTCTCCCGCCGGACCAAAGACCCGCGACGGAGGGGCAAGTTCATTTAGTGACTTAAAGTTTGTGCTTCGAGCTCCTGTCAAAAAACCTGAGCCAGAGGAAATCTCCTCAGCACTATACGTATGCCGCGGTAGCTGTTGCGCCCTGCCAGTCCAGCAGCAGTCGAGATTCTCGTACCCTCCCTTG
This sequence comes from Tuber melanosporum, assembly GCF_000151645.1. Classification (NCBI taxonomy): domain Eukaryota; kingdom Fungi; phylum Ascomycota; class Pezizomycetes; order Pezizales; family Tuberaceae; genus Tuber; species Tuber melanosporum. Next base: position 344,993 of record NW_003299109.1, read on the forward strand.
CAGCACAAGAACTGTGCCAATTAACAACGGAGAACAAGAAAAGCCGTTAAACTGACTGGTCCTGGATATGCTTCGAGGGATACTATAAATTTTGCCACAACCTCTTTTTCCGAATAACGGGAGAGCAGGGGTTGGCAAAGCGTTGGCGAGAGTCGGGGGTCCTGGGAATACTGTATCGTACTCATACGAGAATTTCGCGAATGCGGCTGCACTAGACGGTCCCGTCGAAATAAAGTTGGAGGTAAAGTGAAACACCTGCGGGAGTCCAAAATAGGCAATGACCCGGCAAAAAAGGTTAAGCGAACGCGTTTATCAATGAGAGTTTGAGACTGGTTTCGAAGAAAAAGCTTGTTTCAACGTGTTTGATGAGCCCGGCAGCAGCTACAGGTTAATCTCTCTAATTAATGTGGGAGATAAATATCCTTAATCTGGCCTGTGGTGAGTAATTTAACCGGTCCATCCAAACGGAGTATCCCATCTAAGCCGCGGTGGTGGGCCATGTAAATGGGGTACTACAACACTTAAACAGCATCCGAGGTAGGTCTGGGAAAGCGTAGGAAGGTATATAATCATACCCAATTGTCCAGGCCCATGACAGAGGAATATCGGGAGGAGTGAAATGGTGGACAGGACCTTGGGGGGAAAAAAACCGAAAACCAGGTGGGGGTTCAGCACAGATGACCAACCATCGCTCCATATGTGGTGAATGAAGATTAGGGGCAGCGCAGGCTAGCGAATAAAAAACACAGGAAAAATCGAGCTGGGGGTTGCAGCAAGCAGCAGGATGCTTGGTATTTATTGGAGTCTCTATTCCCATCGATAAGTCTTCGTCGTGCTTCCTCCATGGCTCTATCAGATGGGACTAAAGGCCTAACACCACTACTTAACTCCAAAGATTATTATACCCATAGGAATACCCCGGAGTCTGGAGCAGACATACGTGAGCTCTGGTGGTAATGGGCTACGGTTGGGGAGATAACGTGGGTGAGGAGATCAGTTGGACAAGGGTATGGGCAACTGTGATATTAAAAATTAGGCTAGTGTGACATACAGGATAATCCAGGACACCGATATGTTTTCTATAAGCTGAGGTTAGAAACTTTTAAAATACCATCTGATCCTAAAACACGTAAGGTCTAGGATGGGGAGGTGTATTTCCTTGTATGTTGACAAATATTTGAAAAGTCACCCACGACAACGGCTCGGGAGTAGAGAAATACGGTCTGACGGGGTGCGGCAGCAGCATGTTTCCAGCACTTTTTCTGACTTTCTTTGTACCCAAGTGTGTCCCCTCGCTTTTTTTTGATCATCTCGCGTATTATTTTCCTCTACCGGGCTCAGTAGTATACTGTGAGAATGTGGTATATGATTCTCTAGGCTGGGTTTTCCAGGGACGGCCGAAAGGAAGACTAATGTCGACTACCTACTAGAAACCAGATAATTGGATCTTACCCGGGAGGCGCACCGAGTTCCTCACTTTGGAGAAAGGCGGGAATCACGATATCTGCTGATCTTATCCTAACTGCTAGGGCGTAGAGAAGTTCATCTAGTTGTAAAAGTCGTTTCGAATGCGGGATCTACATCTGAGCTGCAATATCTGGTCTCGCTTTCTCACTGCTATGCCTCGTGATTTGCCCCCGGCGGCGTCGCACCGTGATCCTTCAAATATAAGCCCTCCGCCACCCCCTGCAGCTTCTGCTGCCTCCTATATGTTGTAGGTTCTGCAAGTATAGCATCGATGGTTAAAGGAAAACAAGTAGAACTTTATATGTGTTTGTTAGTGACAAATGTAAAATATAGTACTTCATATTTCTCAATTACGCACTAGGAATATTCTTAACAATCCCGGCCTCCAGAACGCTATCCAAGGCGTCTAGGGATGTATTCTTACTTAATCTCATTCGGATATATTCTACGACGTCGCCGCGATTGGGTTTTGTAGGTGAAGTTGCCACTCTTCCAGAAAAATGCCTTTGAATCTCGCCCTGGATATCTCGTCTCCCAGATAGAAATATCCCCATGTCTGGCTGGGCACCTGCACGGGGTTTGTCCCAACAAGCCTTGAACTTTAGGTCGATGTACCACTACACACTCTTCCCGCGCATCAATACATATGAATGTCAGTTACAAAAATGCAGCAGTCTGTAGCATCTTGTAAATTTCAGGCGCTCATAGTCCCCTCCAGTGAATGTCCTTTTTGTAAGTTAATCCGGATGCAATATTGCCATCGGGGAGAACAGAAAACCAATAGAAACAAAAACAAAGACTTGAAATTTTCATCATCATTCGGAGAATATCACACCAGTAGAAAAATAAAATTGTAAACCCCCAACCGGCCAATAACAAATTCTCGTACGTGCTCAGACAGGTGTGCGCGATGAGTCAGGTTCCTAGCTTTATGTTGAGGGTGGCAGTTAAAATACCTGTAGCTTTAAACTACGGTGGTGTGCGTACCTCTCACATGAGGATGCGTAAGCGGTGAAAAGTTTTCGTCCCCTTGCCTCTCTTTTTCTCCTTCTCTGAAGTCAATCATCTCCACTCCTTAATCCCTGTGCGGAGCTTTCCTCGCTTCTCTCTCTCTTGTCTACACATACAATACAAGATTCTCTTATCATCAGAGCCATCTCCATCCGCTGTGCAAAACCCTCCTTTCAATCATTACCTCTGCAACGACCACTGGTTTTATCTCCTCCATCTACTTCAAATTTCCAACACTTTAATCACAGGCGGTAATGGCGTCAAAGGAGGGTTTTGAGTTGGGTCTGGGAGGAAAGTAAGGAAAGGAAAGGAATTTAATGGTATTCAAGGATTTCTCGCTCACTGTAGAGAGGAAAAGGAGGTGAAAGGAGCTTGGAGGAGGTGGAGGGAGCCGGCAGTATACATAGACGTGGCTATTGGAATTCTGGGAAACTAGAGCATAGCAGTTTCCGAGGATGAGAGGAAAAGATCTCGTTCCGTGGGGTGCCAAACTGTGTTGGGATTTCTGGAATATTCTCAGCAATGCTATTGATACTTTCGGCTCCAAGACCACGACACATCATGCCCGGGTATGTCTCTTTCTTGCTCCACGACTCCACGGCTCTAGGACTCCACGACCAACTAAACTAACTGACAGGAAAACACAGGAGTATAAATAAACGACAAAGATCTCCTATCCTATCCTTCCTGCGATCACTGCATACCGGTATCTCTAACACCTCCTACACTCATCTCCATTTCCTCTGTACGCTCCCATGCTATCAATTATGTTAACAAAAGAGAGAACAAACAATAGACTGCTCAAAGACTCTCCAACTGCCTTCCGCGCTCCCATTGACTTCCGTGCTCCCACCGCCTTCCACCCCTCTTGTGCTAACAAAAGAATTAGGAACAAAGACTCCCGACGGTCTAAAACTCCCTTGCCGTTCATATCCTTCTCCGTCGGAAGCGCTTTTCCAAAGCGCACAACGAGAACCTCCACCCAACAAAGTAAATGTGCCAACAAACAAGTGGCGGGAGGGGAGCGAACAGGCGGGAACGGACAAGTGGACGGGTGGGAGCGAACAGACAGCTGGCTCCGGGAACGTACAGCAAATATGCAGACGGGCAATGGACGGACGGGTAGAGATGCCGGAGGACGGATATGCCAATGGACGAGAGAACAAAGTCATGAGCATGCCGAGCAGCATCCATGATTTCCAACAAACAGCAGAAACAGGAGTATAAATAAACGATGGCAAAACACCTTCCTATCGTTCCACCGAAAACCACACATATCCTCTGTCCCCCTACTCGTTCACGCAAGTTTCCCATTTTTCCCATTTTTCCCCGCCATCAAGAGAAAATACAAAGAAACATCACAAAGACCCCTGCATAGTCCTTTGGACCCCCCTTCTCTCCCGTTTCTGATAGGTTTCAGTCTCCTTTTTCCGTCTCTCCAGTTTTCATTTGATGCACTTTCCAAAAGCGCGTAACCGGAACCTCCACGCGAACAACCGAACGAGCGGAAAACGAACAACGAAGATCAAAGACGAACATACGGCGGAGGACATACGGAAGAGGACATACAGCAGAGGGTAAGGACGCTCAAGGTATCGCGAGCATGCCGGGCAGCCTCACTCCCAACAAAACTGTGGAAGTGTTCGCGGTGCCTGCTTCCCCCCGTTAGCACGGTTGATGTAATATATCATAGCATAGGAGCGTGCGGAAAAGGACTCATCTGGATGAGTACGGGAAAGGGTGGGCATGTGTAGCGATCGGTGGAAGCAAAAAGGATGCTTTTCGCGTGGTCCACGTACACTCCTGTCTTTCCCGTTAGTGGTTAATTGTGTCGTACGATGAGCGAGTTGTTGGGTGGTAGTTGCAAGGGAACAGGAAAACGTGCCCACATTTCTCCCAAACTCGCGATCAGATTTCATCAGTCTTACTAAGCGTCATTTCGTTTGGTTTTCCTCGAGTAGTATCGCCGTTCGCTACCAAACTGCTCCGCTGTTCGTCATTAGACAGCTCCGCCACGCCTGACACATCGTTCTGACAGTCATTTGTCGTGCACTGTGATAACCGTTTCCGCAACTTGACCAACACCATCGCCCCGCCGTTTCAATCTCCGTTTGCAATTCAGCTGTTCTACCATTCTGCTGTCCGTCGTTGGCTATCGCTCCATTTTGCTGTCTGATCGTTGTGGTGGTTTAGGTGTTTGATTGTCACCGTTTTGGTCGTGCTGGTACTGGAAAAGCCGTCGCTGTTTTTGCGGTTTCGCCGGCCTAAAAGCTGCCGCCGTTTAACACCGTATTAGGTTGATTGGAAGGATTGCCAGACGTAATATCAATACACACTAGTTACGGTATAATACAGCCGGACAGGATAAACCCCCCGGAAATGGAGACGATAGAGCGTCTGGGCGAGAGAGTACGGTAGAGTTACTAGTTCCGTACCATAACCCTTCACTAATAAACCACGTACTGTACGAGGACCCAAAAAATAATTATCAGCAATCCGGTCTGTCCCAAGTGGCATGGGTGGCAGAGGCAGAGTATTGGGTTTAATATAAGAACACACGAAGTACTCGTATAAGCGCGGTTGCTATACCGTACTTGGTTTAACCCGATCCAGCAATGGGATAAAGAAACCACATAGGTGGTCCTGTCCATCCAAAGACACCTTAAACTCCATCCACACAGTTTTGACAAGTATCGTGCCGTTGTGGTTGGACTATAGGTTCTTCACCAACCACGGATCCCGGCAGGGAGAACGGGGATTCCGTTGCAACCCGTTGAAATATGTTGTCGCTCCTGTGTGGGC
>NW_003299109.1:350363-366394 GCF_000151645.1 Tuber melanosporum
CACCGGACTCGCGCTAACGTTGGCCGCATTACTCGGTGTGTCAGCGGTTGAAAACAATGACTTAAAATTCTCATCATCATCGCAAGAATAGCAGAGTACATACCTACAAGCACACTGAACGCCACTCAGAAAAAGTTAGGGGTTCTCACATAGCAGACAACTCATATCCATTCAGGGTTAGACTACAATGTGTATTCCGGGCCCCTGCCCCAACCGCAGGCGACAATAGAGAAGGGAGAATTCCAAGCCGAACCCAGAGGGAAAGAAGGGAAATGAAGTACATACAGGTCGGCGGATTATTATAGACTCTAGAGGGAAAGGTGAAAGTTGCTTAGGAAAGGGTGAAGTGGCAGGCGGTGGCCATTACTGGTAGCCCACGAGAACGGTGTTCGGCTTCGATTGTCGGGCATATCTAGGCTGACACCCCCCCCCATTCCAACAGTAGCTTCACTACTCCATCGAGCCCATTCTGCCTAGCATACAAGAGCGGTGTTCGGCCATCATTGTCTGGATCTCTAGGCTGACACCCCCCCATTCCAACAGCAGCTTCACTACTCCATCAAGCCCATACTCGGCAGCTAGAGAGCGGAGATTGGTCACCGTGGTTTGAGATATCGGGGTTGACATCTTCCCGCTCCAACAGCAGTTTCACTACTCCATCACGCCCGTACCGTGCAGCCCAGAAGAGCGGTGTTCGGCCATCTTTGTCTGGCATATCGGGTCTAACATCTTCTCGTTCCAATAGTAGCTTCACTACTCCTTCGCGCCCGTACCGTGCAGCCCAGAAGAGTGGTGTTCGGCCATCTTTGTCTGGCATATCGGGTCTAACATCTTCTCTTTCCAATAGTAGCTTTACTACTCTATGACGCCCGCACCGCACAGCCCACAAGAACGGTGTTCGGCCATCATTGTCTGGCGTATCGTGGCTAACATCTTCCCGTTCCAACAGTAGCTCCACTACCTCATCATGTCCTTGTTTGGCGGCAAGGGAAAGCGGCGTTTTGCCATCAATATCTCGTATATTCGGGTCGACATCCTCACGTTCCAAAAGCAGCTTCACTAATTCGTCATACCCACACTCCGCAGCCCAAAAGAGCGGCGTTAGGCCATCACCGTCGCGGATGTTGGGGTTCACGTCTCCCCGTCCTAGCAGTAGCGTCGCTACCTCATAGTGCCTCTCCATGACAGCGTACGCAAGCGGTGTTTGGCGAAAATTGTCTAGAAGATTGGGATCGATGTCTCCCCTTTTTAGTAGCAGCTCGACTACCCCACCATGCCCGTTGTCAGCAGCCAACGAGAGTGGTGTCTGGCCCGTACGGTCTGGCCTGTTGGGGTCCACATCCTGCCGTTCTAACAGTAGCTTTACTACTTCATAATGCCCACACATAGCAGCCCAAGAGAGCGGGGTTCGACCATGATTGTGTGGCATATAGGGGTATAACATATCGGAGTCGGCGTCCTCTTGCTCAAACAGCAGTTCCCTGGTGGAAAGATAAAAAAGGCGGGCCAGGAAGGAGAACACAAGCACTTGGCGAGTTTTGCTAGCCCTTAGAAAAAAGTAAAAATAAAAGAGAAAAAGAAACTGGTTATTGTCGCGGTTGTGTTCTCTCCAGTGTTCGTCGTCTTTATCGTAAAAGCAACACAATCAAGAGAAGGAAGCGAGGGTGCGGATACGGCCCCTTTTGTAACATAAATCGACCATTGGGGATCTCAACAGAAATAACTGTACCAATTGATGTGACTCAGTACTTGTAAGCTCAGCCTGCGCAAACTATACTTCATCTGGAAAACGCGATTCCTTCTTTGACTGTTTTGTTTCTGATCCGGAGGATTCAATCCCGATTTCAGACGGTGTACTGTACTGGTATCATATAAGTACCGGCCCCCGGGAATATGTTTTCGCAGTTAATTTAGGTTAACCCGTAAAATAACCCCTGTCTTGCACGAAAATATATTCCAAGATGCTTGTACAATACAGTAGTACAGGGCATAGGGCAAATGTTTTCGTCCAAGACTGGGATTATTTTGTGGGTTAACCTAAATTAACTGTGCGAAAACCTTTGCCCTGGCACCTTTATTTAACGAGTTTATGAATTTCGGGGTTTTTGTGCTGACCCCGAGACCCGCAAACAACACCGACACCCGCACAACCCCTGGCAATTCATATCATAATAATAATATTATCATAGCGCTGCTTGCACCGCCTTAGTGTCTACGAGTACCGTACCGTAGGTTCCAATTGAAGGGCTCCTCGGTAGGGTACAGGTGTCTTCAGTTTATATCAGATCATATCGTATCGACATTGATAGAGTGCATCTAAAAGCTATTATATCCCTTTCACACTCTTTGTCCGACTTTCACTCTCCATATCATTATCTCGTAACAAAAAGACATAGCCACTTTATTGAAGTCTGTTCTACAGTATCTCAGCTAGAGAGTGAGTGTCCATTTCATTCCGCAAGTCGACTGTTCTGAGCATTTCAGTGCCGTGTTAGCGCGTGCTCGCAGCCACAGAAGTAGGGCAAGCACGGGCTAGGAGTTTGGAACGCAGATACATCTAGTGAGCGCCCGCCCCCGCCTATATGGACTAACCGCGGAGCCCGGAAGCGAAAATAAAAAAAAACGCAAGAAAATAACTCTTATAGTGAGGGGTCTAGGATTGGCTCAAACGTCAAAGGAAGCCTGAAGGAAAGGACAAAGGGAGAGGAGAAGGGGAAAAAGGCTAAGCACAAACAGACACAGCAGATATGGACTAGAGCAAATCTAGGGGGACTACCGAAGTGCCAAACAAATAATGGATGAGCTTAGAACGTCGTAGGAGGCCCATTGCCGATAAATTAACCTCCATATCGGTAATTATCGAAAGGTTTTGGTTGAGCGTTAGTTTCTTCAATAATCGCCGATAAAGCAAACAAATATTCAGAGCAAGTCATGGTGTATATCACTTATAAGAGTAATGTAGGGGCCATAAAAAATAAAGAAATGTCAGAATCTGTAAGCAGGAGGTGGGGGTGGATCTAAATATAGTGTTGGTATACGGAAGAGATATAATAAAGTCGTCCCAGAATTTGCATCCCTTGCGGCATGCCATCTCTACCAAGATAAAAACTGAAATCCTCACTCCACCAACAGCGAATGCCCGTGAATATTCTAACTGGTATATATACAGTAGGTTAGGTTATCAGCGTCAGTCGTAAGTGGTAATAAATGCCAAGGGAGAATATTAGGTTGAATCCGGAAGGAAAGGAAGGGCAGGAAAGAAAACAAACAACGGAGGTGTCCACAGATCGCACATTCTAGGGTGGGAGGTGAAAGAGGTTTAGAGGAGGGAGAAGAGTGGCCCTCGATTTATATGGGTGCGCCTGTGCGAATGCTGGGAAAGCGGTCCACATCGGTGTCTGGGGTGGTGACAGGGATCTTGTTTTTGTTGGGGTTAAACTGCATTGGGATTTTCGAATTGGCGGGCCTGGAGTAACTTCACCGCTCTGCCGTGACCCTGCTTAGAAACTAACGCAAGCGGTGTTCAGCCGCAATTGTCTGGCACATTAGGGTCGACGTCCTTCCTGCTCAACAGGAGCTTCACTACATGATAATACCCATATTCGGCAGCGCACCGGAGTGGTGTTTGGCCAAAATTATCTGGCATATCAGGGTTTATATCCCCCCGATCCAATAGTAGCTTCACTATTGCAAGGCGCCCCTGCTGGATAGCGCAGAGGAGCGGTGATACGCCACCTGGGTCAGGGGTGTTGGGGTCGACGTCTTCCCGGCTCAATAGACACTTCACTACTTCATCTCGCCCAAGCAGGACAGCAGACCAAAGCGGTGTTTGGCCGAAAATGTCTGGCATGTTGGGGTTGTCTTCCCGTTTCAATAGAAGCCTCACTACCTCATCCGGCCCAGACCTGACAGCGAACGAGAATGGTGTTCTGCCAAGGTTGTCCGGCATACCAGGTTTTATGTCTTCTCGCTCCAACAGTAGCTTTGCTGCTCCAACATGCCGCCCCTGGGCAGCCCAAGAGAGCGGTGTCCGGCCCTGACGGTCTGGCCTATTGGGGTCGACATCCTCCCGCTCCAACAGTAGCCTCACTACTTCGTCATCCCCATACTCGACAGCGAAAGAGAGCGGTGTTCGGCCCCAACTGTATCCCATATCGGGGTATAGCTTATCGGGACTGGCGTCTTTCCTCCCACAGGTTAGGCCCCCCACTGAATCCTCGAGGCTGAGCCAGGAAAGAGAACCCAGTAGATTGGCAAGCTTGACTTGCTCGTAGGAACGGTAGGCAATTGACGGTGTCGCCGGGTTTGAAATCCACCAATTCTATCGAGCGGGTTCGCATAGGCGCGGGTAGGGTGGGGAGAAAGCAAGAATAGAGAAAAAAATCAATTAACAAGGTAGTCATGTTCGTCGTCGTCTTCGCCTTTGTTGCAAGAGCAGCATGGTCTGTGAAGGAGATGAAGGGGGAAAGGGGCTTGTTACTCATCGCGGAACATCTTTGGTTGCTCATCGCTTATAAGCTGATTACTAAACCCTGAACAACAGCCCTAACCCAAACATGCATACCAAGGACCCCAACACTTTCCGGCACAAACATAACCTCCAGTCGAGTATTCCCCCACAACTTGCACTCTATAAACCAGCCAATGGCACAGCATAAAACACCTATCCGAACGCTCCTGACAGGTCATAGCTGCTAACACTGGAGAAACAACTTGTATCTAGGCCAGACATACCCTCAACCAGTTTAGGACCTTGGTCATATTCTTCACACTCTTTACCTCGGCAGTCAGTAGGAAGAACCGGCGGTGACATGGCAATGGGATCTTACCAGAATAGAGTTTGATGAAGGATTTGGCATACGCCGGAAGTATGAGGGAGAGGATTTGTATAATTCGTAAGCGATAAAGAATGACTTGTTTTCCTTCATTAGTTTTTTTTATTCACCACTGGTTTAATTCCTCTCTTCACTCGATCGCCCGCGCCCATATTATTGGTCACTTATTACTCTCTCCGCCGTTCCCAAAATTTGTTTTCTAGACTATTCCCTTACTAGATACCCATTTGAACTTCTTAATACTAGTTTTTTTGTTGCCATACCCTCAAACTTGATGTCCAAACCGCTACCGTATCTGTTGTCGGAAACATTTATATCATACCCCCTCAGGACGGATATCCTCACAAACACTCTGCAGAACTGCCATGTCTGCTAGCACCACACAAACCTAAGCAAAACTAACTAAACCCAGAACAGACAATTAGGAGTATTGGGCAAAAAAGCATAGCCATATTTCTACCCCCCACGGCACTTCATTAAGCCCATTCTCGGCAGCCTACCAGCGTAGCATTCAGCCATAATTACTTGGCGGAAGCCAAGCGGAGTGATGTGTGATAAGCTTCGCCGCACTTGTTAGGACTAACATTCCTCCTTCCTAACAGCCGGCCCACCTCCCCCTTATATCCACGTTCAACGGCCTACAGGGATATTGCTCGACAATTTGTGTCCGACCTCGTGATTCTGGAATTTCGCCCCTGTGTTATATAATAATCCTGCGCTCCTCCCTCCCGCACTTTACTAGGAATCTAGAAGTGGCTGGCACAGCTGTACTAGTACAGTATCCATTTTTTGAACCGCTCGCGTTTAACAACTCCCCTCCCCAACCGCAACCTCAACCCCCGCCAACCGCCTCCCTAGCGGCCCGTATTTGTCCACCTTGTAGAGGCTGTGCAAGACGCGGCGGTATTCTAGTAATTCTCTAGGTCGTCATCTCTGCCTTCGGGGCGATTCTCCTCTATGATAGTTCGCTCTCCTCCCCATAACCCTTTCTATCTCCTTCCGCATAACCCCTTCGCCCTCTGCCGCTCATTCTCCCTCCGCTATTCTCACCATATCAAGCATAGAAAAGGAGTCAAAGATTACCACACCAACCCTCCTCAATCACACCGTAATATGCATCAGCTTTAGAATATTCCTGCTCCAGCAATGGCAAGGTCTCGTCCTTACCCTCACGCTTGGCAAACAATAACTCTTCGGACCCTTTGGAAACAGTGTGGTTATGCTTCTTTTCTTGTCTACTAAATGGTGGATTTGCGTAACTTTCGGCTTGTCACTGCTGTGTGTGTACTCAAGGTACAGAGGTACAGTACACTCGATCGTCCACCCGAATCTGGTAAGCCACCATTACCCAGTTGGTGAGAATGTAATCACGTGCATTACATTTAGATCTAAGAGGTCGCGCATAAGGACGAATTTATACAATACTTAGGTGCTATACCTCCGTAGATCTTTCCGATGGGGCCGGATAAGTTTATGATTGTTGCTAGCCTCGCTCCTGATTCTGCCGCTGAGTGGGGTGTATCTATTTTCGGAGGTCCGGTCTTCTGCGGAGTGAGCGGATGAGATGAGTACCTTATTTTGTATGTAATGGTTGAATCCAGATGGGTGCATGGATGAAGTGGGCGGAGGAGTGTAGGAGCGTTAAGAAATTAAGTTATGTGGATTAGTGATGAAGATATCTCATATAGGCGGTGTTATTCTATTTGGTTTACCCCGGTCTGCGAGTGAAGATAGCTTCGCACATGGACCCCTGATCATGGCATCGTAAGTTCTGTTCCAGGAGACACGATATGGATCATGAGGTTGCGGTTGGATGGAAGTTTTCTCAGTAAAACACGGAGTAGAAAAGGAATATTTAAAGAAGGTTTGAATGCATTGTTGGAGGAAAGCGAATAGTAGTTTAGGAACAATAAGAAATGGAGAAAATTGGAAATTACAAACATGAGCGGAGACAGAAGAATCTTGGGATATCCACAATGGTAGTGCAACTTCGGTAAAATGCTAAACAAGATAAAGTCTCTAAGTCCCGGCTCGACTACAAGGGAATGTGCGTAAATACTAAAGTCGGCATGTGTATGTTAGGTTCCTAAATAGCTTCGATCCATGGCTGTTCTGACTTGGGAGGAGAATTTTGGGTTAAATCCTGAGGTGAAGGTTAGGGAGGGAAGAGAAGGAAGGGAAGACAGCGATGGCCATGTGATTGTCGTACACTCTAGAGAGGGGGGTAAAAGGGGTTGGAGGGGGGGTGGTCAGCAGGGTATGTGAGCGTGTCTATGGGAATACTGAGAGAGTGGGGAATTATGGTTTTTCGGGGTTGAAGAAAAGATATTTTGAGAGGGTCAAATCGCGATGGGGTTTGCAGATTGGCGGGCTCGTAGTAGCCTCACCACCCCATCATGCCCAAGGAGAGAAGCCAGAGAGAGTGGCGTCCGGCCGTATGTCTGGTACGTTCTGCTTAACATTTTCTCGTTCCTGTAGAATCTTGACTGCTCCCTCATGCCGCAACCTGGCAGCCTACTCGAGTGGTCGTCGACAATAATAGTTTGGTGTATCATGGTTGATATCTTCCCGTTCAAAGAGCAGCTTTACTACCCCATTATGACCATTCATGGCAGCCCAATGAGCGGTGTTCGGTTATAATTGTCTATCATATCGTGGTTGATGTTTTCCCGCTCCAACAATAGCTTCGCTACTCTATCTGCCCATTCACGGCGGCTTACGAGAACGGTGTTAGGCCATATATGTCCGGACTATCGGGTTGAAGCCTTCCCGCTCCACGAGCATCTTAGCTATGATACTCTATCATGCCCATTCCTGGCAGCCCGCGAGAGCGGTGTTTGGCCACAAATGTCTGGCGTATCGGGGCTGACGTCTTCCCGTTCTAAAAGTAGCTTTGCTACTCCCTCATACCCATTCTCGGAAACCCACGAGAGCGGAGCTCAGCCAAAGTTATCTGGCATATCGAAATTGATGTCTTCCCGTTCCAACAGCAGCTTCACTACTGCATCATGCCCATTGCCGGCAGCCAACAAGAGCGGTGTTCGGCTAGAATTGTCCATCATATCTGGGTTTATGTCTTCCCGTTCCAACAGCAACTTCACTACTCTATCATGTCCATTCAGGGCGGCCCATGAGAGCGATGTTTGACCGCGGCCGTCTGACATATCGGGGCTGACGTCTTCCCGTTCCAACAACAACTTTGCTACTCCATCGTGCCCATTCAGGGCGGCCCAGAGGAGTGGTGCTCGGCAAGTAAGATTGTCAGGCATATTGGGGTTGATATCCTCTCGTTCCAATAGCAGCTTTACTACTCCATCATGTCCACTCCCGGCAGCCCACGATAGCGGTGTTCGACCAAAAATGTCTAGTCTATCCGGGCTGACGTCTCCCTGTTCTAGCAGTAGCTTCACTATTTCATCATGCCCATCCCTAGCAGCCCAATGGAGTGGTGTCCGATCATGATGGTCCACCATATTGAGCTTGACATTTTTCCGCCCAACCAGCAGCTTCACCACTTCATCATGACTATTTACAATAGCCCACGTGAGGGGTGTTTGGCCACGATGGTTTCGCATATTGGCGTTGATGTCTTCCCGCCCCAACAATAGCTTCACTACTCCATCATGCCCCTTGCTAAAAGCAGACCAGAGGGGCGTCCTGCCAGTTTTATTGGGGATATTGGTTTCGACATCTTCCCGTTGAAGTAAGAGCTTCACCAATGCCTCATGTCCCTTCTCGGAAGCCAAAAGCAATGGCGTCTTTCCGTCTTCGTCAGGCGTGTTGGGGTTGATATCTTTTCTTCCTAACAGCAATTTCACCACTCCCTCACACCCACTTTCCATACCTGACAACAGCAGGGTTTGACCATTTTTGTCCCGAATATCGAATTTAACATCTTCTCGTCCCAATAACAGCTTCACTACCCCCTCATAGCCTTTACTAGAAGCCCAGAAGACAGGTGTGCAGCCGTATCCATCTGTTGTATCGGGTTTTACATCCTTCCTTCCCAATAGTAGCTTTACTACCCCCTCATGCCCCTCTTCTGCAGCTAATGAGATTGGTGTCTGACCATATTTGTCTGGCCTGTTAGGATTGACATATCTTCGTCCCAGGGCCGTATTCACCACCTGCGGCGTCTTACCCCACCAACCATCTGTCCCATCAGGCTTGGTAGATGCCCGGCCAAGGAGTAGTCTCACAATTCCGTCATGTCCCTTCTTCGCAGCCCATGCGAGAGCCGTCCGACGAAAGTAATTATCCGGTTTGTCGGGGGTGACGATCTGGTGTTCCAATAGCAGCTTCACTATCCCCTCTTGTCCACATATAGCAGCCCATACAAGCGGTGTATTACCAAGAAAATCCCTTTTGTTGAGATCGGAATTTCGCTGGCCCATAAGAGAAGTTGCGATTTCAACAATACCGAATACTGATGCGCAATGTAGTCCCGAGAACCCAATGAGTGGACCATAAGTAGGGATGTCACCTTTGTACCGACCAGTTCGCGATATGAGGTCCATGAACAGCAACTTTGTGGATATATGGCCTTCAATTTGGTTGAAAAGTTTGAGCGCAAGTGATATCACGTCCCTTGAAGCGCCTCTCCTGGAGTGAGCCCCCCAATATAAGGAAGAATATTTGAGAAAAGTAGCTGACTGAGGGAGGGCAAGCAGTGTGGGTGAGATCTCCTTAATAGTTTGAAAATTGAGGTACGTCAGGCAGGTCTCTGCCATTATCGAGTGAGTTGTACCAAGAAGGTCGCGGCGTGTGTAAAGGTACTCCTGCAAAGTGAAGTGGATCAAGCGAACGGCGGAAGCCTCAATATCGACGACGACAAGCCCTAAGCAACAACTCAACAATGTCTCTACCGAAGGAATCGTTTCGGCATCAAGATCCGTAGATCCTATCCTGACTCCTAGGGCATGGAGAAGTTCATCTAGTTGCAGTGGCCGCTCCGAATGTGAGATCCACATCAGGGCTGCCATCCCCAGCCTTGTTCTCTCTCCACCCTGCTGCTTTATCCGTTCTATAGTCGCACCGTAAACATCCCCCAGATCCAGTCCGTCCGTCATTGCCCTGAGTTTCTGTCTTCTTCCATATGCTGTGGGTTCCCCCAAAATAGCATTGACGGTTAGGGAAACAAGTAGAAATCTATGGGTAGGTCAGTGATAAATGTAAAATATATTCCTTCATCACGTTGCTCACTTACGTTTCAGGAATATTCTCGGCAATGGTGTTGACGATTGCGGCCTCGAGACTGCTATCCATCGCGTCTAACGATGTATCCTTCCTCAATCTCATCCGGATATAGCCTACGATATCGTCATGACTAGGTTTTACGCGTAACGTCGCCACTCTCCCGAAAAGATGCCTGTCAATCTCGCTACGGATGTGACGTCTCCCGGTTAGAAATATTCGTGTCTTCGGGGACTCTAGGAGGATTTGGCTCAAGGAATCTAGAATCTCATGTCGGTGTGCTTCCATACATTCGTCGAGCGCATCAACGCATATAAATGTCCGCCGCAAAGATGTGACAGCCTGAAGCATCTTCGAAATTTCAGGCACTCGTAGCCCCCTTCCACCGATGACCTTTGTGTGACGTTGGAAGGCGCAAGCAATCTCCTCCGGGATCTTTTCCAATCCACCGACAATCTGTTTGAGTAGTGAACCGAGAATATTTATTGGAGACTGTTCCTCCCGCGCGGCGAAATCAACGTAGAAGCACGCAACAGCCGCATCATTCTCCTCGGCTTCATCGCATAATTTATCTACCACCAATGAGCTAGATTGCGGGTCATTAGCCCGACAAGCTTTTATTTGTTTCTCCGAAGATAGTATCCCTCACCTGAAATATGTCTTGCCAACTGCGGGATCGCCCCAGCAAAGCAACGCTGCATGCTCAGATCCATCTTCCCGAGGGCTATCGCACCATCCCCGAAATTCTTCAGCTTCCAGTAGCCATGCCCCCACGTTGTCGGCCCGGCTGGTTCGAATGTTTTGGTGTCGGATGCGAGGCTCAATTGGGGATAACCATGATAGGATCTCAGATCTCTCGTCTGTCACACCAAAGCTGTTATAGAAAGAGTAGGTGTGGTTGAAAGAGTGGGTGTTATGTGAGTAGTGAGTGTCGCCGCGGGAGCCGGTAACCTCATTGATATTCGTGTCTGACATTTCCTTGCTTGTTGTAATGTTGTCGGGAGATGAATTATTGAGTTAGCTGGTTTGGCCGGTGGAGATTGAGCTCGCTGATGGGAAGCGGGGTCTTGATCTCACCGCCTTGTGAATTAATAACCGATCCTACGATACCAGTCTACTTGTGCTCGTACGGGTACTTTGTGTAACCGACACTTCCCTGTTCATAAATTTTGCTATGATATTTTTGTTTAATTAGCGCCACAAATCGCCAAATCCGGGAATATCTATTTCTTGTCCAGTTCGGGTCCTCAGAAATGCATCCTACGATAAAAGGAACCCTAGCTAGCTTTAGTCCCCATTCATAGCGACCACAATTTCGCTGCCAAAATTCTTTCTCCGTTACACCACAGGGCTAGACCCATATCCTGCTGCCACCAGTTGCTTTTACCGTCACCATCATTATACCACGCAATGCCAGACCCTCAACATAGTATCATATTTGTCCCAACATCCTCCAGATCACTAGGCAAGCTGTTGGACGGTTTCTCGATACTTGGTGATTATTTTCCGGAGTGGTGGGAAGATCCGGACGTTGTATTTATGAAAGAGTCCAGCACCGGCATCAACACTTTGTTGTTTTGCCAAGTTTCTTGGTGCGAACGAAAACCGTTAGGATGCTAGGTAAGGACCTGGGAATATTGCTATAAGATACACACCCATATGAAGTTCTATTAACTAGTCGAAATGATGCCTCTCCCAGCATGGTCTGCTATATTTGCATTCTTAGGGGGCGGAAGAGAAACTATTCTCGGGGTGATTCCCCCCTCATGAACTTCCGGACGTCCCCGCGTGAGGTTCAATCACTCCTGTTCCTTGTAGGCAGGTACAGGTATCGTAAGTCTTATGCGCTGTCCCTAGTTTCGCCTAGTGAAGCAAGTCATGCTCCCGGTTTGCTCAATGACCTCCAGGGTCTTTTGGTGGCACAGGGGGCAGGCGGCACTCGAGAAAAAGGATATATTGTTGTGCAAAGAGATAGAGAAAATGGTGGAAACAGGATAGTGGCAAGCCGTTGTCCCGGATTCCACTCTAGCGGATCTTTTCATTACCCCGGATCCTTATTCAATATTCGTCAAAGATACAAGGAAATCCACCACCGCCCCGGGGTTTGTGTATTTTCGGGTTAGATCGAAGCACTCGACCCCCGCTAACATATCAGATCTATTCGGTGTCTCTGGTTTTCCCCTTACCCAACCCAATCCTTAATGTCACAACTATTCAAAAGCGCGATCAAATATTCCTCTTCCACTTTTTCGCCCCCGAAACCATCCCACCTACTAGTGTCAGAAGAGGCCCTAGCGTGTGCCCGCTCCAGATCCAGATTCTTTTCTATCTGCTGACATTTTAGTCTAGGGGAGGAACGTTGGGCCTTCTGCTCCTATCCGACAAGTCAAAGGAGGCACCTCACGGACCAAGTTCCGGGGAAAGCAAGCCAACACAAAGCATCAGGCTACTTATTATAATTTTCGGCTAATTCCTCTACCCCCTCTAGACCTTATATTAAATGGCTTTTTCAAATGGCATTTTGTTCATGATTACGCTTTAATGGGAATGGATGTTTCGTTGCATAATTTAGTCTACTCAGCATTTTGACCCTAGAGGACAACATGGTGTTACCATCTAATAATTATAATCAGATTCTTCAATTATCCAAGCCTTCCGACGGGTCCGGCATTCGTTGGGTTAACCTAGGTCCTTCGTCCCTCTTCCTTGGGTTGGGCTGGGTTACCGAATGCTCAACCTCCGGAGGTATGTATGATACGATACAGCACTTAAGTTTTGTATGTTACACCGGTTGCTAACGCGATGCCCACTGCGAGTGTAACATATTTACATAACTTAGGTGCTGTAACTCGGTAGGTTATCCGTCGAATCCGAAGAATTTTTCTCGCTTACCGGTCCAAGTACGATGCTCTATTTTTCCCGGTTAAACCCCTGCACGACAGCCCGAGCCCACGGAACCAGACCCC
The DNA here is from genome assembly GCF_000151645.1 of Tuber melanosporum. NCBI lineage: Eukaryota > Fungi > Ascomycota > Pezizomycetes > Pezizales > Tuberaceae > Tuber > Tuber melanosporum. Next base: position 363,358 of record NW_003299109.1, read on the forward strand.
CCATTTACAAGGGACTGACGGGTGCTGGAAAATTGTCTAAGGTTCTGTTAGGCGTGCCATTTTTATAGTTAAAAGTGATTTTTATGGTATAAATTTTGGCAATTAAAACTTTTTATATAGGGGTGTGTTTGGCACATACAAAAATATTATGATATATTTTTATTTCAATATATATTTTTATAGCCTAAATATGAGAATATAGTATATAGGTTAAGGGCTAGAAATAAGAGTCCTTTATAATATTATTATAAAATAGATATGTTAGAAATTATTTATATATAACAAATAATCAATTCAACTTTATAAATAAATTCCTTACTGTTCTTGGCCTACGGACTATTGTCCATAATTGCTGAAAGGTATTTATGTTGTTTGTACTACTTTATATTGCTTGTTCATGAAGTATAATGTCCTACTGAGATAGTAACATGAGGTTTTTTTATTTTTAAATACTGTTTTTAACACTACTTTTACAACAATAATAGGATTTATATTGTCTAGACATGTATATTTATTTTATATTATTTGTGTAAACGAACACCTATATTTCTGAAACATACTATATATTCATTTTAAAATAATGTTCATTAACAAAAATAACTGACTGCCTAAGGCACACAGCAACTATGGTCTATCACTGCCCCCCCATTTTCGACCCCATCAAAAGAAATTACATCATCTCAACTAAAGTCCAATCGCATTATCTGATTCTTTTTTCATAAAATACTATACCTCCTATTCTTTGCAGTCATTCAAAAAAAAGCCTATTCTAACCCATCACCTCTGTGGGTTTGCCAGAGGGAGAATTCTTAGGTTACACAAGTCTCAGATGGGATATTAGCAGATTTCTGACTACCTTAACATCCCTCTCACAACTGTCAAAAACACAATCTCAAAGAAAAACTTGGAGGGCAAGGAGATGAAAAATAGAGGAAGATATCCTAAGACTACCAAGTTACAGGATGATACTATGGTGGAGGAAGCTCTTGAAAATTGAAATAATACCTATTTTGATATTGTCTAAAAGGTTGCTACCAATATTTCTTCTATGACAGTCAGGTGAAGACTTGCACAAAGGTATTTTATAAAGTGGTTAGCATAAGAGAGGGTTCACTTGGATGAGGATCTAACACAGGTGGAATTGGAATGGGCATTAGCTTATAGGCACTGGGCAAGAGAGATGTGGAGGAGGAAGGTAATATGGGGAGATGAGGTTGCTGTTTAGAGAGGGGAGGAAAGAGGAGTAAATAGGTATTTAGGTACTCAAAGGAGAAGTGGAATAAGGATTGTGCGAAACCTACTGCTAGGAGAAGGGAGAGGAAGATTAGCCAGAGAATAACTGGTTTTGTTTATAGTCAAACTCATCGTTTCTTTTTGCCTGTTTTTCCTGATCCTTCTTCTGCTGGAGAAGGAGTAACTGGAAAGTGAATTATAGAGTTTTATGATCAATATAACTTTGCAGTAGAATGGGAGGATATTAAGAAGCATCTTGAGAGGGAAGAGGATTTCTTTATTATTGACAATGTTAAGACTCATTTACCTTTTAGAAGATGGCTCAGATGGCAGAGGATTTGTTAGGAATATCAGGATCCGATATGGGTTCAAGAAGGAAAGACTGTCAATCATGTAGCACAGTCAAATGCAACAGTGGCTGTGCAAATAATTGCCAAGACACAGAGTGATTGACTATGAAGAAGTGTAAATATTGTAAGAGACATTAATTATATACAACAGTTTGAGAGTCTGAAACTCTCCAATGACTTCTATATATTTTGGTAACCTTCTCTTTAAAGTCTGGTGTACTATAAGCAATACCTTCATGATATGCTCTTATCATTCTCTCAGTACATGCCTAAAACTTCCAGATTAAAGTTGGCTTTACAAAATTTACACATTCAGGTACCATTTTCCATAATACTTGAATATTGTATCCACATTTTTTCGTGCTTAGTGCTTTGCATCTCCCTAATAGTACTCAATAAAATTGAGTTCGCAGTAATACTTATGGAAAAAAGCGACAAGGTGTTCTTTTAAGTCTACCTCTTCCTCTAAGTGGCTTCTTTGAGCATTGAAATCTGGCTCTTTGGCCATCAATGCTATTACACAGCATGTCCCTCCATTGAGGCATTTCTTGTTCTTTTTTCCATCTGGTCTGCGACATTCCACGTGCAATTTCAGTCTCCATAGACCTCTCTCCTCTAGTCCCATTTGGAGTCACTTCTGTGAACTATCAGGTAGTACCATTGATTGAATCTCTTCAGTTAATCAGTTTATACCAGGTTGAAGCTGAGCCTGACCTCCACCTGAGTGTAAATTCATTGTACTCACTCATAGGCCATCTGGTGCATAGGCTGAATGACTCGTAGGATTGTCAAATAGGAATAGCACCTGGCAGCCAGGAAATGCAACTTCGAATATTGGAATTAGAAGCTTTAGAAACTGCTAAACAAGTTGGTCACCATCCTACCATGTATCGCTACCATATTCAATTGAACAAATGGCAATATGAGAATCAAGGCACCTTGGACCCTCTTGCTGGTTTCCATATTCTGGGTTAGAATCTAGGTGTTCACCTTCAGGAACTCTTAAGCATCCTCCTGGAGTAAGGAAATCAGATACCATAATTCCCTTTCCACGTGATTTCTTCTTAAGTGGGATATAATTATCCTTAACCTAAATCTTAGACCAGCCATCATATGCATTAAATGTGGTCTCATTATGGACAACCAGCACAATTGGCTTCACTCCAGCTGGGAGATTTTCGGAAAATACTATTTGAAGCTCTTCACTCTCGTTTGTAGAAATCAGCCTCCAGTGCACTATCTGATCTTCAAGTCCTTTTAAGGTAGGCAAGAAGTACTCCTGCCTATACTCAACCACATCACCCCCCTCATGCCCATTCTTATATATACCTTTTTTGACATCCTGTAGTTTATACACCATCTGCTACAACCATTTTACAGCTCTGCAACTACTTAAAGTCTTCTGTGCCTCCTGTCTCTCATCTGTCAATTGGGCCAGCTGGGCTTCAATTTCT
>NW_003299109.1:367413-419396 GCF_000151645.1 Tuber melanosporum
TTTGGGACTTCTGGCTCTGGTGACAAGGATCGCTCCTCAAGTTGAACATCATCAATGTTCTTTCTGGGTCTACCACCAAGCTTGCCTGTAAGGTGACAGTGACGTTTGTATTATCCAATTTTGGCTGTTCGAAAAATGTTGTTGTTTGTAATATACTATATCAATATATCATACCTTTTCATATAATTTGCTTTGCTTGACTCACATGCTAAAATATTTGATTACTCAGCAATTTTGTGTTACATTTCAATGCCAAGCCTCAGATTTTACACCAAAAATTCAAGTTTTCAATCAAGGATACTACTCTGAGTACTTGCTTGTACTAAATAAAAAAACCATACTTTTATTTTACTTCACTTGCTCTATTTTTCTATGGTTTTTTTACCTAAGTTGGACCACTAGAGGGTGAGTGATGTTCAATTGAAAACTCTCCTAAATGAGGTTAACACTTATGCATTCTTGCACTATACTGAGAGAATGATGAGAGCCTATCGTGAAGGTATTGCTTATGGTATACCAGACTTTAAGAGAAGGTTACCAAAATATATAGAAGTCATTGGAGAGTTTCAGACTCTCAAACTGTTGTATATAATTAATGTCTTTTACAATATTTACACTTCTTCATAGTCAATCACTCTGTGTCTTGGCAATTATTTGCACAGCTACTGTTGCATTTGACTGTGCTACATGGTTGACAGTCTTCTCTTCTTGAACCCATACTCCGTGTTTATGGTCATAAAACAACATTTTTGACAGTGAAAGCTCGCCTTACAGGCTTATAATTATCCAAAGACTTGACCACCGTATTAATAGATAGTCTAGACTTCTGATTTTTAAACACACTAGGATTATACAGAATCTCCGGGCTGGTCCACCCTCAGTAGCAGCATCTTTTCTACTCTACTATGCCCCCTCTCGGTAACTTAGCCTACTCGAGTAGGAGCCCCCCACTCCTACATGCTCCTACCACTAAGCCGATAAGTGTGATGTCTAGGCAACTTTGCGGCCCCCGTGGGTATCTTTCTTTCCAGAGAGCAGCCCTGCCATCAACTTGCCTGGTCCGTTTTCGGTTGTGTTGGCCTCCTTTGTGTAGGCTCTTGATCTTGACATCACCCCCATGCAATAGTAGCTTCGATATATTCTAGCACTCACTCTAACCCTTCACTAGAAACCTGTAAGTTAGGTGTGCTGCCTTACGGTACCCATCTGTCCGCGTTTGACATCCTTACCCCTCTATATTTGGTTTGCCGCGTGCTTAATCAAACGATTTCTCATCCAGTTACGTCGTATCCGCGTGTCGCTCATATAACACAAGGGTATCACCGTGTATCGCTTATAGATATTTCCTTGCTATGCCGTTTCTTCATGGGACTGGTGATGGTATACGGTATAGTGGAGGAGTGTTTCCATTGTTACCGGTTACTTCGATACGGCGAGTTCATCTTTATGTCTAAACAATAATAGATTATTACATTCAATCATGTCCACCACCTTTATCACGAAAGCAAGGGAGAAGATACCGGTACTTTCCTTACCACTTGAAGCTGCTCCGTGATAGCAAACGATATTGGTGATTGGCTATATTTGTATTGCCCATTAGGATTGTTATATCTCCTGGCCGGTGTAGGATAGATCTTCAGATATGGACGGATCACTTAATGAGCCTTGCTTCGAATTATGCTGGTGAGTGGGGGTGTATCTAATTCCGGAATTGACGTCTTCTACAGATGAAATGAAGGTTGGCCGATGCATTGAGTATTGGCGTGTAGTGGTTGAACCTAGGTGGATGTATGGATGGGGGAGGAGGAGTGTACGGGTGGTAGGTAAGAACTTAAGTTATATGGATTAATTATCGCAAGGACATACTTGTACGTAGGCGGCGCTATTCTGTTCCATTTTTCCCGGTCTACAAATACAAATAGCGCAAGATGAGAAGCTCAACCATAACACATAAGTCCTTTCCCTCGAGACAGGGTAAGTAGCATGAGGTTGGGGTTGAATTGCTATTTCTTCAATCATAGACTAGAAAAAGGAATACCCAAAAGAAGTTAGAATGTATGCACCGTTCTCGTCTTCAAGAAGAGAGGGGTAATTTAGTGGGGATAATAATTGGAGTAAAGTAAGGGTGTAAATTATAAGTAGGAAATCGAGACCAATCTAAATCTAAATGTAAAATCGATATATGGAAGAAATAAAGCACAAGCAACAGGCGGGGATAGGATGTCCTATGGATGGTAGCTACAGAAATGGTACCTCTGCACTCAAACACGGTAGGGGAAGGGGGGGGAAAGAATACAGCCTGGCTCGACCAATAGCGAATGCGCGTAGTTTCCGAGGTGGCTAAGTGCATATCAGGCTGCTAGTTGCAACCAAAGACGATGGTAACTTCAAAGAGGGACTTTGAGATGAACCCGGAAGGGGAGGGAGGGAGATGGAGGGAGGCGGAAGGCGGCTGGAAAAGGGGAATCGGCCGGGGGGATATATGGCTGTGCCTATGGGATTTGCGGAAGAGCGGCGCATATCAGTTTGTAAAGGTGATAGGAAAGTTCTTATTTCTTGAGGGTCAAACCGCGTTGGGTGTTTATGGATTGGCGGGTTTGGAGTAGCTTTAATACTCTCGCATGTACAGAGCAAGAAGCCAGTGAGAGTGGCGTTCGGCCAAAGCTGTCTGGCGTATCAGGGTTGACCTCTTCCCGTTCCAACAGCAGTTTCACTACTCCATGATGCCCATTCTCGGCAGCCCACGAGAGCGGTGTTTGGCCAAGGTTGTCTGGCATATCAGGGTTGACCTCTTCCCGTTCCAACAGCAGTTTCACTACTCCATGATGCCCATTCTCGGCAGCCCACGAGAGCGGTGTTTGGCCAAGGTTGTGTGGCATATCAGGGTTGACCTCTTCCCGTTCCAACAGCAGTTTCACTACTCCATGATGCCCATTCTCGGCAGCCCACGAGAGCGGTGTTTGGCCAAGGTTGTCTGGCATATCAGGGTTGACCTCTTCTCGTTCCAACAGCAGTTTCACTACTCCATGATGCCCATTCGCGGCAGCCCACGAGAGCGGTGTTTGGCCAAGGTTGTGTGGCATATCAGGGTTGACCTCTTCCCGTTCCAACAGCAGTTTCACTACTCCATGATGCCCATTCGCGGCAGCCCACGAGAGCGGTGTTTGGCCAAGGTTGTCTGGCATATCAGGGTTGACCTCTTCCCGTTCCAACAGCAGTTTCACTACTCCATGATGCCCATTCTCGGCAGCCCGCGAGAGCAGAGTTCGGTCACGATTGTCCGCCATATCGAGGCTAACGTCTGCCCGCCCCAGGAGTAATAACACCACTCCAGCATGCCCATTATCCGTAGCCAGCAACAGCGGCGTTCGGTCATCTTGATCAAGTATGTTGGGGTTAACATCTTCACGTTCCAATAGAAGCTTTACCACTGCCTGATACCCCTTCTCGGAAGCCAACGAGAGCGATGTCTGGCCCCCCTTGCCGCGTGCGTTAGGGTTTATATCTTTCCTTCTCAGTAGTAGTCCCACCACTCCTTCATATCCACTTTCAGCAGCCGACAAGAGTAGTGTTTGGCCATTTTTATCCAGCCTATCGATTTTAACATCTTTCCGTTCCAATATCATCCTCACCACTCCCTCGCGGCCTTTGCTGGTAGCCCAAAAGAGAGGCGTACGGCCGTACGCGTCAACCGCATCAGGTTTGACATCCTTTCTTTCCAACAACAGTTTCACCACCCCTTCATGCCCCTCTTCAGCAGCCAACGATATCGGCATTTGACCGTATTTATCTGGCCAGTTGGGGTTGACATTTCTCTTTCCCAGGGCTATATTCAACACACGGGGAGTCTTACCCCACCAGCCGTCTGTCCCATCGGGTTTGGCGGACACCCGACTAAGAAGTAGTTCTACAATTCCCTCGTGTCCCTTTCCAGCAGCCCATGATAGTGCTGTTCGACGAAAATAATCATCCGGCTTGTCGGGGATGACAGTCTGCTGGTCTAATAGCAGCTTCACTGCCTCCTCTTGTCCACATATCGCAGCCCATATGAGAGGCGTAATACCAAGAAAATCCCTTTTGTTGAGATTGGAATTTGGTTCGTTCATGAGAGCAGTGGCTATTTCGACAATGCCGAAAATAGATACATAATGTAAGCCTGTAAATCCAATCAGGGGGCCATTAGTGGGGATATCGCCACTATATCGACCGGTCCTCGATATCAGATCCGCTATGGGCAACTTAGTAGATATATGGCTTTCGATTTGATTGAAAAGCTCGAGCGCAAGAGGTATCACGTCCCTTGAAGCATCTCTCCTAGCGTGAACTCCCCAATATAGTGAGGAATAATTGAGGAAGGTAGCTAACTGAGGGAGGACAGACAATGCGGGCGGGGTCTGCTTAATTTTCTGGAAGTTGAGGTATGTCAGGCAGGTTTCCGCCATTATCGAATGAGCTGCCCCAGAAATGTCGGGGCGGGTGTAAAGGTACTCCTGCAAAGTAAAGTGGATCAAGCGAACGGTGGAAGCCTCCCTATCGACCGCGACAAGACCTAAGCAACAGCTTAACAAGATCTCCACTGAAGGTATCCTGTTGGCATCGAGATCCATAGATCCTATCCTGACTGCTAACGCATGGAGAAGTTCATCTAGTTGTAACAGCCGCTCCGAATGTGAGATCCACATAAGTGCTGCCATCCCTAGCCCTCCTTTCCCCCCACCCTGCTCTTTTATCCGTTCTAGGGTGGCGTCATAAACATCCCCCAGATCCAAGCCTTCCGTCACTGCTCTGAGTCTCTGTCGCCTTCCATATGCTGTGGGTTCCCCAAGAATAGCATCGATGGTTAGAGAAACAAGTAGAAATCTACGTGTTCGTTAGTGATAAATGTAAAAATATATTTGTTCCTCCTTGCTCACTTACGTCTCAGGAATATTCCCGACAACGGTTTTGATAATTTCGGCCTCAAGACCGCTATCCATTGCATCTCGCGATGTATCGTTGCTCAATCTCATCCGGATATATCCTACCATATCGTCATGGTTGGGTTTTAAGTGTAAAGTTGCTACTCTTCCTTGAAAATGCCTTTCAATCTCTCCCCGAATATAACGCCTCCCTGTTAGAAATATTCTAGTCTTTGGGGACTCCACAAGGATTTTTCTCAAAGAATCTAGAACTTCAGGTCGGTGGGCTTCCACACATTCGTCCAGCGCATCAACGCATATAAATGTCCGCCGCAAAGATGTGACAGCCTGTAGCATCTTCACAATTTCAGGCACTCTTAGCCCCCTTCCACCGATGACTTTTTTGTGACCTCGAAAGGCGCAAGCTATCTCCCCCGGGATCGTTTCCAATCCACTGACAATCTGTTTGAGTAGTGAACCGAGAATATTTATTGGAGACTGTTCTTCCCGTGCGGCGAAATCAGCGTAGAAGCACGCAACAGCAATATTATTCTCCTCGGCCTCATCGCATAATTTGTCTACCACCAGTGAACTAGGATAGCCCCTTATTAGCACCATAATCTCTTTGTTTTTTCTCCGAGGATTGTATTCCATACCTAAAGTATGTCTTGCCGACTGCCGGGTCACCCCAGCAAAGTAAAGCTGCGTGCCCACGTCCATCCTCTGCAGCACCATCGCACCACCTTTGAAATTCGTCGGTTTCCAGCAGCCATGTTCCCACGTTGTCTGCCCGGCGAGTTCGAATGTTTTGGTGTCGGATGCGTGGCTCGATTGGAGATAACCATTCTAGAATCTCAGATCTCTCGTCCGTCAAGCCAAAGTTGTTCACATTCCCATTCCACACAATGTTGTTGGTACGGTTGAAAGAACGGGTATTATGTGAGTAGTGAGCGTCTCCGGGGGAGGCCGTAGCATCATTGATATTCGTGTCCGACATTTCCTCGCTTGTAGCAATGCAGGGAGATGAATTATGAAGTTACCTGGCTTGGTTGGTGGAGATTGAGCAAGCTGAGGGGAAGCGGGGTCATGATTTCTCCGCCTTGTGACTAAATTACCCGTCCCATCAAGTTCCGGGACATGAACTTTGTGCAACCGACCCTTCGCGGATGACAATTAATATTGTTCTCGTGCGATAAGCGCCACAGATTTCCACAATCCAGCACTAACAATATTTCTTGCACGGCGCAGCTTAGCGGAAATTTATCAGGATTTCACACTTATGATACAGGAACCCTAGATTCAATATCGATTAATAGCGACAGCCATTTCTCCGCCAAAATATTTTCCCTCCATACACCCCATAGAGCCCGACCAGAAACCTTATTCAACCAGTTGCTTTTACTGTCACCCTCACTGCCGCATATTGCAGGACCCTCAGCTGTGGTATTTGTTAGAATATCCTTGAGATCACTTCACAAGTAGTTGGGTTTTTCTCAGCGGTTACAGTAATCTTGATATATGGCGGTTCTTATCCAGAGCTGCGGGAGGATCAGGAAGGGAGTGAAGGAGCCTGGAATTAACATCAACGGTTTCCTTCGCTGTCGTGTCATGTTTCTGGGTAAGAACAGAAACCGTGATGTATTGTTATACGTGATGTGTGTCTTTTGAAGTTCTATCAGTTGACCTTATGTTGCCTTTCCTAGCATCCGGATCCTCTCTATTCGCCTTCTCATTTTTCTCAACGAACGGCTAAAAGTTAGCTTTTTTTCGTGACGATTACCCCCTCATCTAAAGAAGGGAATTCCTGATGTCCTTGCGTGAGGTTTAACCAGTCTTGTTCGGTCGTGTCCGTAAAATCTTCATACCGCAACCAATTCAACCAGGTCAACATTAATGAGCCTAATGTCCACAAATAATTGAATAAATAATAGATTTAATTAAAGGATATAGTAAAATGTAAGCTGTGAAGATTATCTTTATAAATGATTATAAAATTTTATGATCAGGTCCAAGTTACAGACTATTATGTTTAATGATTGGCCAAACTGTAATTAGTAAAAGAAATATGATAGCTTTTATTATTATATGGGAGTATCTGACAAATGATGTATAAAGATTAGAAGTGTTTTCTGTTCTTTGTAGGCAAAAGTGGTTAAAGTTTTATCAATATTGATATACTTCAATTGGAGTAAAATACAACCTTGCAAGGATTTTTTAGAAATATTTTGATACCATCAAGACAACTACCATCTTACTATAGATCAAACTTGAGCCTTGAAGGTAATTCCCTTCCGGGTGGATGTTTCCGTCCACTATAATGGTATAAATATAACTGCTTTACTTTAATAAAGTTTTTATCTGAGGATTACAGTATTTCAACTGAAATCTTTGAAGATACAACTGAACTAAATTATCTTAAAATACTTGCTATAGAATCTCTAGAAGGTATTACATCTAATATGAGTAATTTTAGAAGTGTTAATAATTCTTCTTTCATGTTTGATACTTGTTCTTTCACATTTTTAGTTTGATATAAATAACCTTGGTATTTAATCACAACCTGGACATTTATACTGCACCTGATACAATTTAAGAAGATCTCTTACATCTTGAGTACTGACACCCCTATTTGTGTGTTATAGTTATCTCATTTATGTTGGCGCTAGCAGTATCTGTATGGCGCCGCGGTAGACGATTGAAAGAGTAATGACACGGAACTTAGAAACTTCGCTCACTCTGTATTGTTTCTCTGACACATCTGGAGGGAGGGAAAACAGGCGGACTATATACACATCTGATGTGGCCAAGTATGGTGTACCACAGAACACACTAACACCGGATATGATAGTCATTTGCAGAACATGATGTCACTCACCGGATATGACAGTCACTCTTAGCTATTCTATCTAGTATACCGTGAGCCCATAACCATAGACAATCCCTCAGATCCTCCCACAGCGTCATCCTTCCAACAATTTATATTTTTGAGACCAAATTATATAATAAGTAGTTTTGGTTGAAATTTTACACTAAAAATAGATAGTTTCTAGTTTCAACACTGAGTAACATAAACCCAACATATTTCAGCTTTGTTAGTAAATATAATTGCACTTATGCTAGTGGATAATTTGGAGGCGTTTTTTGTTATTTTTTTTGCATGTTTTTTTAGTTTATTGGTAAGGGTTCGGTGGTGGGTATTGGCTGCTATGTGTTGCCGTGCGGGGGTACGAGGACTTTCGGGACACAACTGTTCCCAGTGAGCAGTTAAATTTACAGGGATCATAAGTCTTTCTATACGCCACCCCCAGCAGAGCCGCGCCGAGCAGAGCAAATCGTGTTCCCGGTGTGCCCAATGATCTTGGATAGGGGATACCCCAGAAGCAATATGGAGTGCCGCAGAAGAAATACGGAGTGCCGCGCAAAGAATGAGGGGAGGTTGTGGAAGCATGTTACAGTGGCCCGCTGCTCCCCTGGATTTCACTCTGCCGAGTCTTGATTACCCCGGACTATCATTCAAGATTCGTCGAAGGTATATGGAGACACACCTCACCACCTCAAATTTAGTGAGCTTTCGGATTAGACCAATCTTTAAAAAGCTCCAACCCCTGTTCCTCGATCAGATATATTCAGTGTTCTAGACTTTCACCTCATATTAGCCAATTTATAATGTCACAGCTTTCCAAAAGTGCGATAAAATATGCCTCCCCCACTTTACCGTCCTCCGAATCATCTCACATACTATTGCCAATAGAACCCCCGACACCTACATAGTCTAGATCCTGGTTCGTTCGGTTAACTTGGCATCTCGGTCCCGAAGAGGGATGTGGATTACTTCTACTCCCATACTGCAAATTTGGAGGTGGTACCTGGAGGACCTAGTATGAAACAGGAAAAGATCAGACTGCTTATTATAATTTCGGCTGATTCCTCGCGCCTCTCACCAGGTGCGCTACCCCCTCTGGACCTCATATGAAAATATAGCACCCTTCGATTGAAATTTTGTCGATGTTTCATTGCGTAGTCCGGTCAGCATTTTGACCATCCGGGACACCAAGGCGCCATCGTATATTGTCCTACTGTGATATCTCTGCAATCAATGCGAGCCTTCCAACAGATCCGGGGTTCCTTGGATTAACCTGGGTCCATCGCTGGGTTGGATCGCGGTCATTCCGTTGGGTCGCGGGTTCCACTTCCCTGGGTTAAGTTGGGGGAAATGCTCAGGCTGGGTTATCACCCATCGAACCCGACGAACTTTTCGTCCCGCGTAAGCCACCTTCTCCTACACGATAGCCCTAGCCGGAAACCCCCATCTCGTGCCAAGATTGTGGCTAGGCGCCACAACCCCCGATCGCTCGGGCTGTATGATATGAGTCCTGTAACTTTGCCACTGAACGTAACTTTTTGGCTCAAAATAACTTTGTAACCCAATTTAGGAAACTTTATATCATAACTCGACACGACACCCGGTGATTGTCATGATATACACAGTGTTCTAGGGTTCCGGGTGTCTAGCGTTCACCAAATAATCCGAATCGGGGGACGTCTTTGTATACACCTCCCCGTGAAAAACCAAGTCTATATCCAAATCAGGATTTGATATCATTTATCAGTATAAAAACTGTCCCCCACCCCGCACACTCGATATGGCCGCCGGCGGAAAATAAGAATTACTTCGCGACAGGCAACTATATGGGAGTATTTGGCCATCCGCAAGGGTGCGGGTGGTGGTTCGGTACGGCATATGGTTCACCGCCATCATCGCTATCGTAATCGGGGCCCTTGTGCTGCAAAATATACCCTATATCCACCTCTCTTGCCCAGCTCAGGACAAGCCAAGCAAGGCTTCCTTCCAACTCGTGAAAGCGACTACGAGGGTGCCTCCAGCTCACCAAAAGGCAGACAGCACTCTAGAAATAGGGCGGCGGTCAGAAAGCAGTCTGTTCACACCCGTAAAAGGAAGGGCGGGGGGTGCCCAGGTGCATGGTCATCCATCCGACGTTATTTGCTAGAGTGTGGGCACTTGGAAATGAAATTTGAGTAACAAAACTTAAACGTAGCAGAGAAGAATGGGCCGTGATCGAGGAGTGATCGAGTCTCCAAATTCGCTTCATCATTCAGTGTTAGGGCCCTCTCGATGAGATCGTGACGACCCCCATAACCTGCTCGATCATGCTCGTTTCAATGACTACTTTAGGAACCTCAAATGCGAGTATTGGTAGGGAATTGGTGAGCCTGGTTGAGTCGGTCTACAGAAGGACAGAGAGGGCGGAAGAACGTAATAGCGATGAGTAGTAACTTGAGTTGTGGTGGGAATTGTGGCGATCTCCTGGAAGTACTATTTTTATAAGGGGTTTAGATCGATCCAGCAATGAGAATGGAGCCTCGCAGGCGGCCCATTCCTGGCACGTTAAGCTCCACTTACTCAGTATCAGCGAGCATCACAGGGTTGTGATTGTGTTGGAATATTGTCCCTGAGTTTCGATTTCATACCTACTATTGGTTTCCTATATGATCTTCACGAACTTTCTGTTATACCTTACTTGATGTCTGAAACTGTTATCACCCTGTTGTCTCCGTACTGTTTCCTCTCTATCTCCTTGCAGTGAAAATTTCTCTCTTGTTTCTTTTCTGTTTCCTTGTTGTTTCAAAGGGACAAGACTTTAGTCCCCTTACCGGAGATGAAAATTTTCATCCACACAGGCACCGGACAAGATGTAGATCATCTTGGGTTAAAAGGGCCTTGTTATCTACTTAGAAATGATATGTGAATTCTGACCTTTCAATCGTGCACCTAAGAAACTCTCCTGCTGGTTCTTATCCTTCATTCCTCCGTCTATACTTTTCTCTCCTCACATTCCAAACGATTTTATTTTACTTCAGATTGGACAGCAGTTTTTTCAGTACCGGTAATCTCGGATCGTGTAAGCAAAAATTCAAAGTTAGTTATAGTACATGTACCGGTATCTCTCACGGGGGTGAAGAGTAGCTTGGGGACAAGGAAAAATGGAGAAAAGGCAGAATCTGTAAGCAGGAAACGATGGCCAATCTGGATCAAACTATAGGGTTGTTATGTAGTATGGAAAAAATAGAATAAAGTTAAAAACAAAGGGTGAAAATTGCGATAATAGCCTCAACAATAGTATATGCCCCCCCGCATACCAAACTCTAGTAGGATAAAGTCAGGAAATTCTGCTTCAACCAGCAGCTATTCCTCATGAATGCTCATACTGGTACGGGCATATTACGTTCCTAGCTTCGATCGGAGGCGAGGGTAGCTTCCAAGGGAGGATTTTAAGTTGAATCCGGAAGGAAAGTGAAGGGAAGGGAAGGGAAGGGAAGGAGATGTCGATGGGTTGTCGGACACTCGGGGAAGGAGGTGGGAGTCGTTTAGGGTGGAAACTGGCTGGAGGTAAACATGAGCGTATCGATGGGAATGCATAAAAGCAGCGCAAACACGTTTTTAAGGCTGTGCAAGATGTTGTTTTGTTGGGGTCAAACGGCGTTGGGGTTCACGGACTTGTGAGCGAGAAGTAGCGTCACCACTCCCGTATGCCCTTTCTCGAAAGCCCACGTGAGCGGTGTTCGGCCGTGGTCGTCTGAGATATCGGGGTCGATGCTTTTCCATCCCAAAAGTAGCCTCACGACTTCATAGTGCCCATCCTCGGCAGCCCACCAGAGCGGTGTTCGACCACCTTTGTCTCTCTCATTGGCGTTGACATCTTCCCGTTTTAACAGTATCTTCACTACTCCACCTCTCCCATACTTGGCAGCCTGCGATAGCGGGGTTTGGCCATCAACGTCTACGATATCGGGGTCAATGTCTTGCCGTCTCAACAGCAAATTCAGAACTCGGCGATTCCCATGCCGGGCAGCCCACGATAGCGGTGCTAGGCCACAAACATCTGGGATATTGGGATCGACATCTTCCCGTTGCGATAATAGCTTCACTGCTGCATAATACCCCAGGTCGGCAGCCCACGAGAGCGGTGTTTTGTGGTAATTATCTGTCATATTGGGGTTGACATCTCGCCGTTCCAAGAGCAGCTTCATTACCTCATTGCACCCATACCTAGCAGCCCAGGAGAGCGGTGATAGGCCATTGCCGTCTGGGATATCGGGATTGGAGTCTTCTCGCCCCAATAGTAGCTGCACTACCCCATCACACCCATACCTGGCTGCCCATGAGAGCGGTGTGTTGCCAAAATCGTCTGTCATATTTGGGTTGACATCTCGCCTTTCTAACAGCAGCCTCACTACTCCGTGGCACCCATACATGGCAGCCCAGGAGAGCGGTGTTAGGCCAATATTGTCTGGGATATCGGGGTTGACGCCTTCCCGCCCCAACAGTAGCCCCACCACACCATCGCGCCCCTTCTCTGCAGCCCACGATAGTGGCGTCCGGCCACCATAGTCCGCCATACTGGGCTTGACATCTTTCTGCCCAAGCAGTAGCTCGACTACTCCATCATGCCCCTTCTCGGCAGCCCACGAGAGGGGTGTCCGCCCGCGGTTGTCCGGCATAGCCGGGTCGGTGTCCTCCGGTTCCAACCCCAGCTTCAGTACTCAAAGGACAAAAGTGTGCGGCGAAAGAGAGATTCATTTGCCCACAGGGAAGCTAGGTTATCGAAACCTCGGGGCGAACAAAAAAAAAGGCGCTTGCGGGATTCGTGATCTCAGTCTTTTATCAAACAAGCTCCCGTAGGTGCAAGCAGAAAAGTGTGAAGGGGCGACAGGACCAAGCAAGAAAGCAATCACTTGACGTCACCGTTGTGTTCTCGGCACGATCCACGAAGGAAAGAGCATGAGGAAATGCCCCTTAATTTATATACCTTCCTAGGGCGGTTGCCCACAAGTAATTGCCAGGATACAATTGAGGCCACTGTACAAAGGAACGTAGCCATGTTTCCGCCGCGCGGTGACCCGATAGTCTACTCGTAGCACTTCGTCATGCTTATTCCTAGCCACCCACGAGAACGGCGCTCGACCACCACACAATTAGGTATCAGGTATATCGGGGTTGCCTATTCCTGCACCAGCATCAGCTTCGCTACTCCACCATGCTCCTTCTAAGTAGCCTACGAGACCGGCGTCAGATCACCGTTATTGGGCAAATTGTAGCTGACATTTTCCCGTTCTACGATAGAGGGAGCTTCACCATTACTCAAATACCATGCCCCCACCCATAAGCCAATAAGAGTGATGCCCGACCAGACTTGAAACCCCTGCTCGTACCCCCTCCCTCCAAGAGCAGCCCCACCACTAACTTACCTCGTATCCGTTTTCGGTAGTATTTGACCTTTTTTGTCCAGCCTCTGGATCTTGACATCATCCCCTTGCAATACGTGGTAGCTCCACTACTCCCTCCAACCCTACACTAGGGGGATTTCGCAATCAAGAATTTTGGATCTTCCAGGTTGTGGCCACATCAACAGCTCCAGGTTAGGGCTCATGTCCCATCTAAAACCCACTTTTTCCAACCCGGCGAGCCCCCACAACGATAGCGATCCTGAATTCTTGATCACAAAATGCCCCTACTAGATGCCCTCTACTCGTGGTGTTTACCGAATAAAGATTTGAACTACTCGTAGAGACGCGCCCGACCGTATCCACCCGCTAACCGGTGTCTTTACCTATTGAATAATGTGACTTCTCCTGTTACGTCATACCCTTGTCGGGTCATGTGATACAAAGATATGACATCGTATTACTAATCAACATTTCCGTGGTTGTTGCTTCACTTGATAGGATTGGACGCAATATGGCAGGCTGGTTTAGATCTATTCCCTGTCTACGCTAATTATCGAGGTGCCGGTATAGTACTGTACCGGTACGGTACTCGTACTCGTAACAAAGGGAACATCCCTTCTCTAGACTATATCATACACCCATAACCAGTCCGCCAACTCTATCACAAAAGCAATCGACAAGATAGTCTACCAAAATTTTCGCCGCCCCACCGTTCCTCTCCGCAATAGCCAACGAGATCGGTGTTTGACCATATTTGTATGGCCAATTGGGGTTGCCATATCTCCTCCCTAATACCACGGCCATCACTCGCATTGTCGCCCCACCAACCCTCCATGCCGTCAGGCCTGGAAAATAACTTACCCGGCCAAGTAGCAGCCCCAAAATTCCGTCATGTCCTTTCCCACAAGCGCACGAGAACGCAGATAGGCAAAAACAACCATCCGATTTGTTAAGGATGACAGTCCGCTGTTCTAATAGTAGCTTCACAACCTTCTCGCCCACATATGTATAGAAAGAAATTAGAGTGGTGTAATGCCAGGAAAAAAGCCCCTCCCTCCTCCGCTGAGATCGCAATCGGGCAGGCCTAGTAATCGCGATTTTAACAACGCTGGAAATCGACGCACAACGCAGGCGAGTAGACGCGATTTAGTGACCGTTGAGTGGGATATCACTAATATACCTTCAATTCAACCTACTGTTCTCGTACCGCCTGCAATATACCGACAAGTCCCGGGTACGAGCCCCGCCAAAAGTAACTGGGTAGGGGTAGATATATGGATTTCGATTCGACCGAAGTGCTTGGGAATAGTGATGCCATGTCACTTGCGGATTGCTCCTCTGGTAGACTGCTCAATATAGTAGACAAAATCTCCATAATACTCCGAAAACTCGGGATACGATTCTGCCGGTGGATCGGGATGTACCCAGATCTGGAAGTCTAGTCTTCTACAGGTGGTATGTGAAACTGGCAGAGGCGTCGAGTTACCGGTATGCAATTGTGGAATCTTGATGGGTGTATGCATGATGGAGACGAAGGAAGAGCATAGGATCCATAAGTAAGAGCTTAAATTGTTTTAGGTTAATTACGAAAATATCGTCTTGCGAATGAACATAGCGCATGGTGGGAGGTTCAATCGTGGCGCTCGAACTAGGTCCACTGAGACATGGTAAGTGCAACAAGGTGGTGGTTTAACTGCCGTTTGTTCAATAATCACGGACTCGTAAAGGATTATTCAAAGGAAGTTGGAATGCATATACTGCTCCAGGAGAGAGAAGGGTGGTTTGGGAACAATGAAAAACGGAGAATGGCTGGTATGTATGCCTAGGAAATAGTGAGAAATCTAAACCTAGACGTAAATTTTAGAATTTATATATAACAACAGCGGGAACCGAAAAACCCTATGATAACTAAGAACAGTGCATCTTCATCCATAAACAAAA
Organism: Tuber melanosporum; assembly: GCF_000151645.1. NCBI lineage: Eukaryota > Fungi > Ascomycota > Pezizomycetes > Pezizales > Tuberaceae > Tuber > Tuber melanosporum. The sequence continues at coordinate 382,500 of NW_003299109.1, forward strand.
CAGAAGGAAAATGGAATCACAAGTTCTCACTCGACCGGCAGCGAACTCGTGAACATTCGGGGATTGGTAGGTCTATGTTGGGTTCCTAGCTGCAGCGAAAGACGATGATAGCTGGTAAGGAGAATTTTCGGTTGAATCTAGAGGGGAGGGAAGGGAAGAGAGGGAGTTGAAAGGGGTTTGGATGGGGAAGCGGCCGGCAGGATGCAAGAGAGTGTGTATATTGGGAGGATGACAAAGCAGCAGATAGCTATATTTAAGGATGAAAGGGAAGGTTTCGTGTTATTGAGGTTAAAACGAGCTTGGGGTTTGCGGATTAGTAGGAGCGCAGTAACTTGACTGCTCCCGCCCCCCCGCTCTAGGAGGCCCAATAGAGTGGCGTCTGACCGGCATTGTCTGGCATGCGGGGGTTGACGTCTCCTCGCCCCAACAGTAGCTTCAACACCCTAACATGCCCATGCTGAGCAGCTAACGAGAGCGGAGTTCGGCCCTCATCGTCCGGGATATCAGGGTTGACATTTTCCAGTCCCAGCAGCAGCTTCACTACTTCGTGATGCCCATTCTTGGCAGCATAAGAGAGCGGTATCCGGCCACAATTCCACAATTTTCTAGAGTAGTGGGGTAGACGTCTTTCCAGTTCAACAGCAACTTTACTGCTTTGTCGTGCCCATTCTCTCCAGCCAACGAGAGCGGTGTTCGGCCACCAGAGGTTGGCATATCGGGGTTGACGTCTTCCTGTTCCAAAAGTGGCTTCATGGCTTCATCACGCCCATTGCTAGCAGCCCACGAAAGCGGCGTTTGGCCACAATTGTCTGGCATACCGGGGTCGACGTCTTTCCTTTCCAACAGTAGCTTGACTATTCCATCATGCCCCTTCCGGGCAGCGCACGAGAGTAGCGTCTGGCCACCATTTTCGGGTACATTGGGGTTGACATCTGCGCGTTCTAGGAGCAGTTTCACTATCGCATCATGCCTCGCCCGGGAAGCGCAGGAAAGCAGCGCTCGGGCACGATTGTCTCGGATATTGGGGTTGACACCATTCCGTCCTAAAAGTTGCTTCACCACTCCATCATGCCGACACTTGGCAGCCCACCAGAGTAGTGTTTGGCCGTAAATGTCTCGCGTATTGGGATTGATGTCTTCTCGTTCCAATAGGAGCTTTATCGCGCTCTCGTCCCCATACTCAGCAGCCCACGAAAGCGGTGTTCGGAGATCATTATCCGGCATATCAGGGTTGAAGTCTCGCCGCCCTAACAAGCGCTTCACCACCTCAACATGCTTGTTCTCAACAGCCCACGTGAGTGGTGTTTGGCCATGATAGTTGGGCGTATTGGGGTTGACGTCTTCCCGCCCCAACAGTAGCTTCATTACTAGAGCATGACGTTTACCAAAAGCCAATAAGAGCGGCGTCTGGCCTGCTTCATTTGGAATATTGGGATTGACATCTTCTCGCTCCAGTAGGAGCTTCACCAATCCCTCGTGTCCCTTCATGGAAGCGAAATGTAGTGGCGTCCGTCCTTCCTTATCAGCCGTGTTGGGGTTGATATCCTTTCTTCCCAACAGCAATCCCACCACTCCCTGATACCCGCTTTCAACAGCCGAGGCAAGCAACGTTTGGCCATTTTTGTCCGGCCTATTTATGTCGACATCTTTCCGCTCTAATAATAGCCTGACTACACCCTCTCGGCCTTTACTAGAATCCTAGAAGAGAGACGTGCGGCCGTATCCGTCTATTGCGTCGGGTCTAACATCCTTCCTTCCCAATAGTAGCTTTACCACCCCCTCATGCCTCTCCTCAGCAGCTAACGAGATTGGCGTTTGACCGTATCTATCTGGCCAGTTGGGGTTGGCATCTCTCCTCCCCAGTGCCATATTCACCACCCGGAGCGTCTTGCTCCACCGAGCATTTTTTCCTTCTGTCCCTGCAGATGCCTGGCCAAGAAATAGCCTCACAACTCACTCATGTCCTTTTGCAGCCGCCCATGATAAAGGTGTCCGATGAAAGTAATCATCTGGTTTGTCGGGAATGATAGTCGGTTGGTCTAATAGCAGCCCCGCTACCTCCTCTTATCCACATATAGCAGCCCATACGAGCGGTGTAATACCGAGAAAGTCACTTTTGTTGAGATTGGAATTTGGCTTGTTCATGAGAGAGGCCGCGATTTCAACAATGCCGAAAACTGATGCGCAATGTAGTCCCGTAAAGCTGACCAGGGGACCATTGGTGGGGATATTACCATTATATCGGCCGGTCCTCGATATAAGAGCGGCCACAAGTAATTTCGTAGCTATATGAGCTTCAATTTGGCTAAAATGTTTGAGCGCAAGTGTGATCACGTCCCTTGAAGCATCTCTCTTGGCGTGACTCCCCAATATAAGGAACAATATCCGAGGAAGACAGCTGACAGAGGGAGGGCAAACCGGGTGGGCTGGATTTCCTTAATTGTTTGAAAGTTGAGGTATCTTAGACAGGTGGTCACCATTATCGAGTGGGCTGCACCAAAAAGGTCAGGGTAGGTATAAAGGTACTCCTGCAGAGTAAAGTGGATCAAGCGAACAGTGGAAGTCTTCCTATCAACCACGACGAGCCCTAAGCAACAGCTCAACAATGTCTCCACCGAAGGAATCCTTTCAGCCTCGATATCCGTAGATCCTATCCTGACTGCCAGGGCCTGAAGAAGTTCATCGAGTTGTAATATCCGCTCCGAATGCGAAATCCACATAAGTGCTGCCATCCCTAGCCTTGCCTTCTCCCCACCCTGCCTCTTTATTCGCTCTACAGTCGCACCATAAACAGCCTTCAAATCCAAACCATCCGTCACTGCCCCCAGCTTCTGTCTCCTCCCATAGGCTGTGGGTTCCCTAAGGATAGCATCCATGGTTAGGGAAACGAGTAGAAAACTAGGTGTTTGTTAGCGATCCACGTAAAATATATTGATTACCATGCTATTCTCTTACGTCTCAGGGATATTCTCGGTGATGATCTTAATGATTTCGCCCTCTAAACTACCATCCATGGCGTCCTGTGAGGTATCCTTACTCAATCTCATGTTGATATATCCCACGATGTCATCGTAATTGGGTTTTAGACATAGAACCGCCACTCCTTCGGCAAGACGCCACTCAATCTCGCCCCGGATGTGATGTCTCCCAGTTAGGAATACTCTTGTGTCTGGACAACTCGCTAGGATTTGTCTCAAGGAATCTAGAACCTCCAGTCGATGCGCTTCCACACATTCGTCCAGCGCATCAATGCATATAAATGTCCGTTTTAAAGATGTGGCAGCCCGCAGCATCATCACAATTTCGACTACTCGTAGTCCCCTTCCACCTATCACCTTTTTGGAATCTTGAAAAGCGCAACCTATCTCCTCCGGGATCATTCCCAATCCACCAACAATCTGTTTGAGTATTGAACCGAGAATGTTTGTTGGTGACTGCTCCTCCCGTGCGGCGAAATCAACGTAGAAACACGCAACGGAAATATTATTCTCCTCGGCCTCATCGCATAATTTGTCTACCACCAGGGAACTGGGATTGCTGCTCATCAGCACTCCTATCATTTGGTTTTTTTCTAGGATCGTTTTCCCTCACCTGAAATATGTCTTGCCGACTGCCGGATCACCGCAGCAAAATAAAGCTGTGTGCCCGGATCCATCCTCTGGAGCACCGTTGCACCACCCCTGAAATTCGTCGGTTTCTAGCAGCCACTCACCCACGCCGTCGGCGCGCCCTGTTCGAATGTTTTGGTGTCGAATGCGGGGCTCAATTGGAGATAACCAAGCCAGGATTTTAGACCTCTCATCCGTCACGCTAAAGTTGTTTACGATATAGGTGCGGTTGAAAGAATTGGTGTTATGCGAGTATTGGGTGATGTTTGGTGAGTTGGTAGCATCGATGATATTGGAGCTTGACATCTTTTTTCTAGTCACGGAGTTGCAGGAAACAGACAGTTGAGTTGCTGGGTTCGGTTGATGCAAATTGACCGAGCTGATGGAAGTTGGGGTATTCAGAATATCGCTGTCTCGTAGATGAACTACCCCTGTCAATCCCTTGCATTTCGTGCGACCGATGTTTTGCTTTTGATCAGAGTCATAGATCCCCATGATTGAAGGCCAATACTGTTGCTCACCTGGTGTGTAGTTCCGCGGAAATGCATGAGGGTTTTACACTCATGGTACCGGTACTGGCGCTTGAGCTTGGATCCCTATTCGTAGTCACAACCAAACTATTCTACCGCCATAATTCCTTTCCACTGGGCCCGACCGGTAACTACTAATTGCTTTTCAACCCTATCAGCCTTATTGTCCCACATCTTCCACCCACCCACAACTATATTTGTTGGACTAATGTTACAGGATAGACTCCTCTGTGATATCTCAGTGGTCGTAATGCGACACTGATACCTGATGCTTGTTTTCCAGAATTCCCGGAGGAGCTTGAACGATGTGAAAGAACCTAGAGTAAGCACCAATGTTTCTCCTTTGTTTCTGAGTGCGAAGGGAAACTCTGTGGATGCCGGGGGCTGGTTCGAAAATATTGCGATACGGTATATGTTCTACCCCACCAGGAAAGATTGTGAGGATATCCCCTCGGCGAAATAAGTCCTTTCCGGACAGAATGCCCTGCTGTAAGAACCAAATTCGGCTCATCCAAACAGTCACAAAATATGCAGCAGGTGACATTTGAAGTCAAAAAATACACGCCTCTGGTGATATGCACTATGGAATAAATCCTTATATGCATCATCGTGAATAAATTTTTTTCCTTTCACCTCCAAGCCGTTATTGGGTATGTGCAATTTTAAATGCCCACCGTCGCGGTCCATGGCTGGCAGCTACGATACTGGACTATGACAGAAAGGAAATAAGCTTAGAATAGAGGGTCAAGTGAAATCCAATCCATAAATATCGCACACAATCATGAATCCATAAACTTCAACCTCTACAGCATAATGGAAAGTTTGTATAATACTGCAACAAGATTTGACTATCAACCACACTAGCCTGGATTAGGTAGGGTTAGGGGAAGTTTGAATCAAACGTTTATCGAAGTCAACGAGGATCCACCACATAGGGTTGGAGAGTTTTGTAATCCTTGCTTAAATTTTACCGGTGGATGGGGGTGTATTTGGTTCCAGATATCTACCGGCAGTCATCTAGAGATGGAATGAGGAATTTGGAGGTGGGTTGAGAATTGGCCAGTAATTGCCGAATCCGGACGGACGCACGGACGAAGACGCAGGAAGGACGTACAATACAAGTAGAGGCGGCAAGTACAGTGCCAGGGATAAAGTTTTCGTACACACCTAAGAATACAGGGGTGTCGTGAGACATGAATTTGCTTGAGTAGGAAAACACCATCGCATCACTAAACAAACAACTCACGAAGTAAAAGAACCATAAGAATACCATTTAAAAAAAAAAAAAAAAAAAAAGTAGAAAATAAGAAAAATAGGTCTATAAGAATAAATAAAGAAGCTGATAAGGATAGTAAGAAAAAAAGTAAAATATCTTAGTAGGTTTTTAATATCCAGTTTGGCCTTTCTTTGCTAGCTGAACCTAAATTACAAGATTAGAGAAATAGTTAGTACAAATTTTTAAAATGAGAAAAAGATGTGTCCACCTCCTGATTGTGATTGGGGATAGATTGAACTAGTTCACTTAACTACTCAGTGGTAGTGGCATCCCATTCTTCTTGAAAGGTGATGTAAAGAGACTCGTTAGTAGAGGGAAAAGGTCAGCACTGACAAATGAACTGTTTGATTGATCACCAGACATTTTCTATGGAGCTACAGTCTGGAGATAAGGGAGGCCAGTCAGTAAAGTAGCCTGAAATGGTGAGTTTTTTAAGCTGATTTTGAGTGTTGATAATACGATGAGGAGAAGCATTATCTTGTTGGAAATAGACATAATCCAATTGCTGTTGTGATTGTTTATGCCAGAATGCATGCATTTGAGGCACAATATACTGAGTGGATAAAGCAGCTGTAATTGTTTTACCCCAATTTGCTTTATCCCAAAAGATCAATCATCCTTTCTGTCCATTTGGAGTAATATTTTTGTATATTAGTACGATCTATAGTAAAATAGAGAAAAAGTATATATAGAAAAATAAAAATATAAAGCGGAAATTCAATACCTTTAAAGCATCCCAGATCATTATTGTTTCTAATTTGGGAAATTTGGGCATTAAAGAATCTTCTAAATTCTCTTCTCCTATTTGATGGGTTACCAAAACCTTCCTGCTTGAAGACAATCCTCCTACATTGAATGCTGACTCATCACTCCAGATCACTTTGACCCAATCTGCCTGAGTCTAGTCTGCATAGTGGTGGGCAAAATCTAGGCATGCAGTCTTGGCTGCTGGACTTAAAAACATGCAAATACAAGTCACTTAATAATGATAACCCTCAGTAGCGAAGGCATTTCGAAGGGTTTCAGCACTAGCTGCTATGTCAGCGATTTCAGCCACTTGGGCTAAACAGCAGTTCTGTTAACTGGCAATAGCAGTAGCTACAAGTCTCTTATAGATAGGAGTCATTAAAAGTTTGGTCTACCCATCTTCTTCTTCTGAGGGGTAGCTGGTATACTGCAAATAGAATAAACAGTGCTAATACTGATGCCAACCTCGCGAGCAATATGGCAAAAGATTCAGGTTGCGTGCTGACATAATCCATGGACCTTAGACTAGAGTGAGGAAGTAATAGAAATAGGAACTCATACAGGAGTCTCTGAAGAGGGACCACTCAGAGCCATTGTTTTTGAATTTATTTCCTACTTTTTTGTTAAACTTTTCTCTTTTATTAACATTTTTGCTAAGGAGCTCCTCTTTTTTTTTTTAAAAAAAAATAAAACAGGTATTTTTTATCTTTTGAATATATTTTGTTGGTATTTCTAATGTCACCATTGTAGTGATACTACTAGTGGTATTTCTATAGTCATGATACCTCTAGTTAATACTAAATTGTCATACATATTAGACCCCTTTACCACTATGTCTATTCTAAGCCACTTCATTTTAAATACATTAGGAGCTCCTCCTTGGAATTATAGCCATTGAGGAAAAAAAAGTCCTAGTAATCATCCATCCTTCATGTTGTTTTTCAAATGTGTTACCGTTCGCTACTTTGTCTTCTCGGGCATTCATTCAATCATTTACTTGGCATTCGGTGTACGAAAACATCTCCCCTGGCACTTGTAAGAACCTAGATCGCGCGGATTAATTAGGAAAGTATATTATATTCTGTAGGTGGCGCCAATCCGTTCGGTTTACCCCGGTCTGCAAATCGACATGGCACGAGGTGGGACATTGGGTCATTGGACGTTAGGTTCGGTCCCTGAGACACGGTAGGTTAGCCGAGCCTATGTTTGGATTGCGGTTTCTTGAATAATCATGGACTAGTAAAAGAACGCTTAACAGAAGTCAGAATGCATGTATCACCCCAAGTGAAATCAGAGGAGTTTAGAAGCTATAAAAAACGGAGAAAAGTAAGGATGTATAAGCAAAAAAGATCGAAACCAGTCAGAGTCTAAATCCAGAATTGATATACGGAAGAAATAAATTAAATGGAACAGCGGACGCCGAAAAGTCCCATGATAACTATGGGAATAGGACATGTTTACACATACGGCGAACAGAAAGAGAATGAAATCATAGGTCCTGACTCGACCGCTAGCAAATGCCCGTAAATTCAGAGCGTTGTATGTGAATGTTAGGTTGCTAGCTGCGATCAAAGACTGTGATGACTTCTAAGGAGAACTTTGCCGCGAAGTTTAAAGAGAAGGGGAGGGTGATGGCACTTAAGGGTGGTTGTACACTTTGGGGAGGGAGATTGAGAGGGTTTGGGGTAAGAAAGGCGGTCGGCGGGGGATGTATAAACGACGGGAATGCTGAGAAATAGTGCATAGCGGCTTTCGAGGATAATAAGGAAGATCTTGTTTTGTTGGGGTCGAACTATGTCGGGGTCTCAGGAGTATTCTCGGCAATAGTTTTCATGATCTCCGCTCCCAGACCACTACCTATCGCACCGCGAGACGTATCCCCACTCAGTCTCGTCCGGATATATCCAACGATATCACTACCGTTGGGTGTTATGGATAAAATGGCCGCTTTCCTGGCGGGGTGACTCGCTCTGGATGTGTTGTCTTCCGGTTAAGAATATTGGTGTTTAGGGACTTCGTGTGGATTTGTCTGAATGGAGAACTTGATCACGATGCACCTCCACATATTTTCCTAAGGCGTCAACGCACAAATGTTGGCTGTAAAGATGTGACAAGCCGCAGCACCCTCGCGATTTTGCACTGTGGTAGCCCCTTCCCATCAATGACGTTCATGCGATATATCGGGGGGCTTGACTTATTTTCGTTCGGGATCCTTCCCAATGCACTAACATTTGTCTCCGCAGCGAACCGAACGCATCTGCTTTAGACTGCGCCTCCGGGGCCGCGAAACCAATGTAGAAACACGCAACTACCATATTTTGCGCCTTGGCCCTATTGCACCACTTCTGGAATTTGTCGGTTCCCCGAAGCCATTCACCCACCCTGCAGCCCGATGAGTCCGGATATCTTGGTGTGAGATGTACGGCTCAACTGGAGATACGCGCGTTAGAATCTCAGACCCACAATCCATCGCACAAGAGTTGTTCACGCTGTGGAAAGACTTGTAGGCGCAGTTGAAAGAGTGAGCGTTATGCGAATAGTAAGTGTTCTTGGAGGAGTTGGTAGCATCGTTGATAGATGTGACATTTTCTCCCTAGTTGTAATGTCGTAGAGTGATGAATTGTTGAGCTACGGAGCTCGGTTGATGGATATTCTGCGACCCGGTGGAAGGTTCGGGTTACATTGGCTCCTTTTGGATGAGTAAACAGTCCTATCCACTTGAACTTCTGCAATACGCTTGCCGCGTGCCGAGGCGCCACAACGCCCGACCACTCGCTTTCTCACAACGGGCACACTCCAAAGAGTGCCCACCAGTTCAACATACCTTTGCGGCTCAACACCGTAGCTTTCTGGCTCAACATCAGTTTACGGCTTAACACAATTTTGTGGCTAAGTTTCAGTTTTTAACAAAACCATTCGGTTCCATTGGCCCATACAAATTAACTGTTTCCCTAGCAGAACCGGTCGCAAAACTGAACAAAGAGACACTATGTTGTGTTGATCCTCAATTATGTGCACGTGGGGGCACCAAGGTGGTGGAGGCGCCTAGCCACAACCGTGGCACATTTTTTTTTTGTTAAATCGTAGAATCTATTTGCTTAAAGGTGCAAACCTCCACTATAAGAGCACAGCCCGGCTAAAGCATAGATCCTAGATACAAGGGCACATCTGCCATAACCACCCCACACCCCCGATTTAGTCCTTAGATATGTTGGTCAAAAACCTCCTCCACAGGCCTAGGAGAAAACAAGCCAGCCCAAGTCCCTCTAGTATGGGACCAACTGCACATCCGCCCCCATGAAAGCTCCTTCTGCACAAAACAAAAAAAGAACAAAACAGAACTGGCAGGAGCCAACAAGAAAACTCACACTGTATTCTCTTGAGCAAGGAAATACAAAAAAAACCCAACAAAGGAAATCACCTTGATAAACCACATTCCTGATTTTTCAACTGGTCCAGCCTTGGCTAGCAGCTAGGAATATAGGAGAGAACCACAATGTGTTTGCTTCATGTGATGAAGGCGGCTGACCTGGACGTGCAGGCCTCTAGTGGAGTGATTGTTTATGGCTAGTAGGATGGGAGAGTGACCGGAGGCAGTGCAATACTAATCATGCATTGCTGAGTAACCCAGACATTGGTAAAGAAGTAAATCTGACCAAGCAAAAGAACTCAGAGAGATGGAGGAGTATTTGCAACCTCACACAGCTTAGTTGAGATGGCTACCATGGAGAGAGGGGGAGGACAGGAACCACAATCTAGCAAAGGGACCAAAACCCAATAATAGAAGAGGTGAAAATTTCATTTAGCCAAATGATGAGGTTTGGTGTCCAGGCCTATGAAGCTTTCAATGTTCAGCACTGGAGAGAGGTTCGTGAGGTGGTAGCATGTGGTATTGATACCTGCCACCACCTTCCCAAACAAGAAGGTGAAATGTAGGATCAGGAAAATAGCGGAAGAGAAGCTTACCACAACCTTGACACTAGTATTACTGTACTTATACGAGTACTGTACCTTATCACTCCTGTTAATTCTAAATGCAGGAAACCCGTGGCAGGCACTCCACACTTACCATACCAGAGTATCAATTTTGTACTATACAAGGGACAGGTATAAATTCATGGTACAGAGCTGGGGTGAGTGTCTTAGAAGCAATGGAACAGAGTGACATTGGAGAGTAGAAATAAATACATAGAGTACTTAAACGAAGTATTGGAGAAACTTGAATAAATAAAAAAAGAGAAAGAAATAATACCTATCATTGGACTGAGGATAAGATATAAACAAAAGAAGAAGACTAATAATAGATTTTCCAACAATGATAATAATAATAATAATAATAATAATAATAATAATAAATGGAAGTATAGTAAACTTAAACAAAGCATATAAGAAAAACAAAGAAATAAGCAATGTAATGATGCCTTCTCAGATAGTTAGTTCTTGGCGATAGAAACGATACTTCTCTCCCTCTTCTGTCTCTTTCCTTAGTCTTATCATAGTATTAGGCCTCTGCCTACATTACCGATAGTACAAGACCTTTGTCTTCTATCGGGAACACCTATCGTAAGCTTTCTCTAACTCTTTTTCGTGAAGAGCTCTCCTTGGCATAACTATGAATGTTGTAATAAAGATAAAGATCATAAAGGAGTTTTATATTTGTTAAAGTAATAAGTAGGAAAAGTACTTAGAATTCAATCTCATTTTATTTATACTAGTACCACCAACACTGGCATACGACTAGTCTCCCCCGCACCCGATAAAACAAACTATCTAAAATACACTACTGTGGACCATTCCGCCTTGCAACCACTCCCCCTAAACATAAATCCAAAAATCACTACTTAAGTGGACTCACAGGCACTTGCAGTGACTAGTGCTGCTCCAGATTAACGCATCTTCCCACCTCGCTATCCAGCCACCGTCTCATACCCTCACCCCTATCCGCCCACAATACAATTTTGCCTACATACTTAACAAAGGAAACATAGAGTCTATCCCAACATCCCTCCGTCCTCTTGTAATGCAACCCAAGATCCAAGTAACCTTACGCCAATATCAAACCACAAACGTGGCAGCAGGGTTCCTTCAGCAATCCGTTCACCTTAACCCATCTCAAGACTACAGACATTCACCTCACCAGATTCAGCTCGTCCCACTTCAGGTATTGAGAATGCCAAAATTGATAGTGGCATACCCGCAAACACTGGGGCCATTACGCGAAGTGTTCTGCAAAGGTGGCGCGTTTCTTGGTGGCCGTAGTGGAAATGGCACCACCACAATGGGGACACTCGCACTGCCACTGTTTGAGTAAAAAGAATCACCTCTTCGGCAGTGTCACCTTGCCTGAAAAGACACATTCACTACCTTCGTGTCTCTTCTTGCACTGGGTGCAGGTTGTAGGGTCTCCTATTAACACTGTCCCTCCGTCCGTTTCCACCATCAATGTGCCGTCAAAGGGGTTACCTTCCACATCCTACTCCCCATTCACAAACCCGACATGACGAGGGATTCCCAGGCCCAACCACTGATGATCCGTCTACCAGGACTTCCACCTCGGGACTGCCGAATCCTTATACAAGTCTTCATTAGCAGGACACCCTCTAACAAAGCGGGGGCACTCAGTCCAGTGGCACTGGTCTTCCTTCCCATTACAGCTATCATGGCCGACTATGCCCGTCCCACTATGGATCCTTGACAAAACATAGGAATCTCTTCGGGTCAGGCCTCGGAGATGTTGGGGTGCTTATAGTTCCCGGATGTTAGGAATACCAGAACCCGATACCTAGGAACCACCCTAAGTAGGGTAACCCCACTCGGAATCGGAATCTCTGGTCTCCAACACCCCCCTCCGGCTCCCTTATGGGGCCCACGCGTCATCAGACATATTAATCTCAGTTGTGTCCTGTGACTATATTACTACAGAATTGAAGGTGTTAGAATAACACCACATACGTTGTCACCGTCTATCCGACCGGATCCTGTTTGCAGGATATATGGGAGGGGCCCTTCAGCAATGCCTGCGAAGTGGAACGGAGTAATTCTGTCAACTACTCAGAGCATTACTTGCCTTTAAAGACATGACACCTTTGGTACGGGCTGTGGGTAACGGGACGATTTCGCACAAAGAGATAGTATCAAATGGTAAAGGATCTCTACTAGAGACCAATACATTTACATCCACCAGAAGAGTCTAGAACTCCAAAAGACATTACCAAAGAAGCTAACGAACTTCACGGAGTGTTGCAACTGGGTTTTGGAACACGTTGTAGCTATGAGGTGATTCTCAATACTAAAATGGTTACTGAAACCTACTACCCAGAGAGCAACCAAAGGTTGCTGACCAAGGGATTAATTACCAATCTGGTGGAATAGCTTCCTGGAAGTTAATAGGAAGTCATCCAAAGAAAATCTATTAGTTGGGTATGGAGTTACAAAGGATTGGAGTCAGACGACCTACAATGGTTGTAATGATGACCACCTTTGCAGATATAGCGGTAGATAAGACTGATCATTTTATCAATGGCGAAGACAATTGGAGCCAACTCAGTTCGACTTGAGAACTAGGCTATAAGTCTAAAAGACTTTGCTAATCGGGATATTACTATTGGGAACAGCACACTTTCTAAGAAGAAATATCGTAATTACCGAAGAGGGTGTGATGGTTTTCAGGGTCTACAAATGTTTGCACCTTGGAAGAAAACTCGATGTCGCGAATTACGATTGAAGAAGTACATAGTTGTATGATAAATAGATGTAGTCCGCGAACAGTCAGACGTGGAATATAAATATTAAAGTGCCTCACAAGCTTTAGACATCATCAAGCAATGGAGAAGAGATCTTAACAATGTAATATTGTTTTTATGATTCTACGATACTTTACCAATTTTACTTCGCTCCTAGTAGTCATAAATGAAACGAGCAAAGTTCGAGCCTTCCTAGACAATCTCCAGCTACAGAAACAAATCTTTATTGGCCTAGACAACTTTGAAGTTTCTCAAGTTGTCTCTACCTAACACCAGGCATAATACCCTTGCCCTTTCCAAGCCTGCCAAGTTCCCCATTCCTTCTTACGGAGCTCCTGAGCCAGGGCCGTATGACCAATCCCAAAGCTAACCACTTCCTAAAGTAGGGGGCGTAAGGGGCGTCCAACACAGGCCTTAGCCTTCAGATCGACCATCTTGTTACCATCAATGCATATGTGACTGGGGACCTGACCGCAACTGACATGTGAGAATGCATTCAATAGGGGTACCATTACCACCCATAACTCAGCCGCGTCACTATCCAAAAACATGTGGTCAACCATTGTAATGATCCCTCCTGGGATAGTTAGGTCTGGGCGATGGGGAATGATACTTTTCTTTTTCTTCTTCTCTTCTTTGTCTTACTATAGCACTAGGCCTCTGCCTTCATTACCGATAGTACAAGATCTCCGTCCACCATCGGGAACGCCAATCGTAAGCTTTCTCTAACTCTTCTTGGTAAAAAACATTCCTTAGTGTAATGATAACGTTGCAATAAAGATAAAGATCGTAAAGGTGTTTTATATTCGTTAAAGTAATAAGTAGAAAATTACATTGAACAAAGCATGATGAACCCATCCTCCTCAGCCGCATCAGCCTCCTTATATTGTGTTCTTCCTGCCTGTAGTCATGTGACCCAAAGTGGTCGCATGTGCAAAATCAAATCATAACAAACTAGTCATGTGACCAAGGTTGTCACATGCTCAAAACCCATGACCTCATAACGAGGTCATGTGTAAAACTCATGAACTAATCATAATGCAGTAAACAAGTCATATGACTTGACTGAGTCATATGCATGAAATCCATGACCTCATAATAAGGTCATGTGCGAAACATAAATCATATGCGATAGGCCTACCCACAAGGTACACTCGTAAGGCATACTTGCTAGGTACTTTCTTATGACTCATATTTGAGCCATGTGTGAAAGCATCACAAATCCCACACATATCAAATCATATGACTCCAATGAGTGATATGTGTGAAACAATAACATACCTGTGACTCATCACCATGTGTCACGTGAAAACCTTCTCCTCGCCAAGCCATAGTCATAACATTAGCTCCTCTCCTCCTAAGTCTGAGTCCCATCAGGCTTTCTCTCCCAGTTTCAATAGCTTCTGTCCTGCCGAGCGCAGGGTTCTTCTCAGCTTGTAGAACTTTTCTTCTGCTGTCCTCCATCTAACCCTTACCGATTCTAGGGTCAGATTCGCCATCTTGATCATGTGCTGCTGATTATCGTTCAGCTGTGTTAGCTTCGAGATCATTTTGTCGTTTGCCAAAATTGTGGCCTCGGCCTGGCCAAGTTCTTCTCGGAGTCCCCAGATTTGCCTGTGTAGGCTCCTGACGTCCGGTTCCATGTCTGCCGAGGAACTTTGGGCCTCTTCCTCCCTGGACCGTGTCCTCATAGCCTATGCCTTCCTGGCATGTTCTGCTTTGAACTCTTTACTGCTTCCATCTTCTGCGTGTAGTATCCCACAGTGATTTTCTGTGCCCTGTGCATCCACCACCCATTTCTGATGCATTGTTGCCAATTCTTCAGGACGTGGTCCGGATGTGGGCCACACTTTCGACATTCCCACGGCAACTATCCTGAACCTTCTTTGTCGCCAAAATATGTTAGGCAACCATCATCGTAGCATACCGTCCATGATATGTCATTATACTCTGCTTGTTTTTCCATCTCTCGGAGTTCTTCATTGGTCGGGCCCATGAATGAGTATTTGAGGCTGGTCGGTGTGGTATGGTGGGGGCTATCGCCACAGCCCTTGTGTTTTTGCAATGGTGCCAGAGCCTTTCCCTCGTCTTTGTCTTGATTGAACGTGATCGTTACATTGGCCGGGCTTGCCTGGATATCGCTGGTGGAAGGCTGAGATGGAATCTTGTGCGTGTTCGAAGTTGTGCGCGAAGTACCAAGTTTTATCATGTTCGGGCGAATATCCCGTCCACTTGGCTTGGTATTGGAGGTGACCGTGGCAGAAGTGAGAATTGACTATTTCATAGAGCTCGTATTCTGGTTCTCCATTGAGTTCGATCGGAGGAGGAGAAATAATTGCTTGTGAGGGAAACTTGTTATCGTTGTGTAATTCGAGGAGTGAGATGTGGAATGTATTGTGTATTGGCATCGAAGGTGGAAGGTTGAGTTTATAAGCTTGGCTGCCTACTCTTTCCAGTATCCTGAATGGTCCGATTTTCTGGTAGTCTAATTGTTTTGATGGTCACGTTGTATGGATATTGTATGGTATTAAACATACCATATCTCCCCATTGAATGTTCAGATCCTGTCTTGGATGCTTATCGTATTGTTCTTCTTGTCGTTATTGTGCTTGACTCATTTCGTATTGTAACATTTGGCGTAGTTTTTCCATATCTGTTTTGTCTGATATTATACCATTAATGGTATGACATGTGGTCCGACTTTGTAGATGTTGTTTATAATTCATGAAGAAAGGTGTTGTGCTGGTCATTTCTTGCTTTCAATTGTTCTATGCGAATTCAGCAATTGATAACATTTTGTACCAATCATTGTGTTGATAATTAATGTAGGCTCGTAAATATTGTTCGAGTATCACATTTGTCCATTCCGTTGGCCCATCTATTTGCGGGTGGAACACTGTGCTCATTCTGCTTTGTATTCCTATTTCTCCTGTTACTTTCTTCTATAGTCCTAATGTGAATAGTGTTTCTCAATCGGTAATGATATTCTTTGAGAGGCTGTGAAGTTGGAAGACTTCTCGGAAGAATGTTTGTATAAAATTCCTCATGTTGATATTTTTTATAAATGGAATGAAATCACTCATTTTAGTCAGACGATCCACCATGACCAGGATGCTATCGCAATTTTCTGATGCTCGTAGGTCCATGATGAAATCTATAGTAATTGTTTCCAATAGTTGTTCGTGAAATTCGTTCAATTTCAGTAATCAATATGGTGAGTGTTTAACCGTTTTCGTCATTTGGCATATGTCACAGTTTTTGACATATCGTTTGACATCTTTGTACAGTCCTGGCCAATAGAATGACCTCGTGATGAATTGTGTAGTTTTAGCTGTTCCTCCGTGTCCGGACATTCGGATATCGTGGTGTTGTTGTATGATGTCTGTCCTTATCTCTTCTTTTACCAGAATCTATTGTTTTCTGTCGTACCACATATTTCCATCCTTCCATTGGCATAAACCCAGAGCAATTTCTTTTATCTTCTTTTTTCCTTCCTTCAATGCTTCTCTTATTGTCTGAATTGTATTGTCTCTTTCGTTTACCTCCTCAATTTCACTTTCCTCAGTTGATCTGAATTGGATAACCTCCATTGCCTCGAAGTAAGTTTTTGGTAATAGTATTGGTGTTTTGTGTTTGATTGTTTCGTCTTCTTTCATTTGTGGTTTGTCGCTTGCAATCCTGGTGAGAGCATCAGGCTTTCCACTCTCTTTGCCTGGTCGGTATTCGATTTTGAAGTTGTATTTACTAAGATGTTCCATCCACCTTATCTGGTAGTCGTTCAGTTCTTTCGTAGTCATGAACGGGACCAGGTTCTTATAGTTGGTTACTACTCGGACTGGAGGGCCATTTTTCAAAATGTATCTCCACCATTCCTTTAATGCTTGAACTTTCGCTAATAGTTTTTTGTTCGCAATGTCGTAGTTGTATTCTGTAGGGGTCATTGTCTTAGATCTGTAAGACACTGGCCTCTATTTTCCATCTTCAACTTGTTGCCATAGTATGCCTGAGAACACGTAATTTGAGGTGTCTCTTTTCAATCATTGTTCTTCGGATTGGGTCGAAATGAACCAGTACGGGTGCCGATGTTAGATGTGTTCATATTGCATCATATGGTTTCTGTTCTGTTTCTCCCCATTTCCATTTCTTGTTTTTCTTTGTTAGGTTATAAAGTGGTTTTGCAAGCCTGCTAAATCCCTCTATTAATCTTGGATAAAAGTTGCAGAATCCCATAAAGCATTGAACATCTATTTTGTTGTTTGGTTTGGCCTAATTTCATATTGCTGCTTGTTTGACTGAGTCAATCTTGACCCCGCTTTGGTTGATGATAAATCCAAAGTACTCCATTTCCTCTTTATGGAATTCGCATTTTGTGGGTTTGATCTTCATTCCTGATCCTTGTATTGCGGCCATGATATTTCTGATATCCTTCTGGTGTTGTTGCATGTTTTGCGACTAGATGAGTACATCATCTAAGTATACGATGTAACATATGTCGAGGTACTTATTGAGTACCTTGTTGATCCATCTCTGGAATAAAGCCGGTGCATTGGTTAGCCCGAAAGGCATAACCAAGTATTCGAATATTCTGTATCTTGATGCGAATGTAGTCGTCCATCTCTCTCCTGCCTTGATTCGTATATTGTGGTATGCATCCTTGATGTCAAGTTTGGTGAAGTATTTTGCTGACCGTAGTCTATCCAGTGCCTCTCCAATCAAGGGGAGTGGATATTAATCTTTCTTGGTAACTGAATTGAGGGCTCTGTAGTCTACACAGAGTCTCATTAATGTGGCTTAGTGAGGAAAGGGTTTTTTCACGTGACATATGGTTATGAGTCACAGGTATGTTATTGTTTCACGCATATGACCTATCGGGTTATATGATTAGTTATGTGTGGGATTTGTGATGCTTTTGCACATGGCTTAAGTATGAGTCATGGGACATGCACCTGACGAGTATGCCTTACGAGTGTGCTTTACGGGCAAGCCTTGCGCATATGATTTATGTTTCACACATGACCTCATTATGATGTCATGGGTTTCGTGCATATGACTCAGTCGAGTCATATGACTTGTTTATTGCGTTATGATTAGTTTATGAGTTTCGCACATGACTTCGCTATGAGGTCATGGGTTTTGAGCATGTGATCACTTTGGTCATATGATTAGTTTGTTATGATTTAGTTTCGCACATGTGACCACTTTAGGTCACATGACTAAAGGCGGGAAGAACACTATATAAGGAGGCCAATGCGGCCGAGGAAGATAGGTTCTTCACGCTTTGTTCTAAGTACCTTTCCTACTTATTACTTTAACGAATATAAAACACCCTTACGATCTTTACCTTTATTGCAACTTTATCGTTACGCCAAGGAAGGAGCTTTATGAAGAAGAGTTAGAGAAAGTTTACGATAGGCGTTCCCGGTAGAAGACAAGGGTGTTGTACTATCGGTAACGTAGGCAGAAGCCTAGAGCTATTGTAAGTCAAAGAGAAGAAGAAAGACAGGAAGAGAAGAATCATTCCCCGTCGCCAAACACTAACTATCCAAAGAGGGATCGTTACACAGAGTCTCATATTTCCATCTTTCTTTTCGACGAATAGTATTGGGGATCCTCATGATGCGAAGAAATCTCTGATCCATTCTCGCTTCATGTTTTGCTGGATGTACTTCCTAAGTTCTTCGTGCTCCGCTTCTCCTAGTGGGTATAACTTCTTGTAGGGAATTTCTTTTGTTTCTCCAGTTTTCTCATCATGGTCCAGCAGAATTTCGTGATCGATTGGGATTGCTAGTCTTTGAGGTGGTAGCTGTAACCAGTACGGGTACTCGGTTATTGGTTTTGTTTTATGTTTTGTTTCAAGTATCGCTTGGATACTTGGTTTGTTTTAAGTATCGTTTGATACTTGGTTTTGTTTTATGTTTTGTTTCAAGTATCGCTTTGATACTTGGTTTGTTTTAAGTATCGCTTGATACTTGGTTTTGTTTTATGTTTTGTTTTAAGTATCGCTTTGATACTTAAGAAGTTTTACCAAAGTGTATCGCTTTGATACTTAAGAAGTTTTACCAAAGTGTATCGCTTGATACCTTTGATTAGTTTCGTTCATGCTAGACATGAACAGATTTGTGTATTTAAAGACTGCCTGTTTCTACGATAGAAAAGGCAGACTTCGGCAGACAGTATTTCAATATACTTGGTTGAATGGTTACATCTTTGTTCCCCAGTACACCCTCGAAGCCTCCTTTAGTTCTCAGCTCTCGCCTCCTCTCTGGAAGAGCAGGCCACCTGCCGACTATTGTATCTATTACCGATAACGTGATTAGCTCCTTGCGAACACGTTACATTTTTTTAACCTCAGCAAGTAGTTAAGAACCTGTCTCCCGATTTAGGCCTGATCAACCTATCGATATCCACCTCAGAACGCTAGCGGAGACAAGCGGCAGAATCACAGTATATTCGGCTTCATCTCAAACCCAAGATAGAGTCTTTGACGACCAGGATTGGGAAGCAAATCCCACGGCAAGACCTTACAAGGAAGAAACAACCCCGGCGCTCTGCTAAAGAGCCCGGCGATCCTGCAAACACGGAAGATACACAACCTCCAGGAGAATTCCCTTCTACTCCAGCAAAGAAGCCTTCCTTTGAACCTCCAAACGACCCCGAATCTAGTAGCGAATCAGATATGGCTAGCACAGGAGGAGGGCCTTCTGGAGGAGGAAAATCTCGGGCAAGGCCTGAAGAAGAGGAGGTACCCGCAGCATTTAAACCCCCTAAGTTTAAACTTCAACTCCCAGCAAAGTTCACAGGTGAAGGGAAAGACCTCAAACCTGAAGCCTTTGAACTGTGGGCCACAGAACTCTCACACTTCCTACTCTTACAAGGAAAAGATGTGGAAGACCCTACAACCGGACTTATCATTGGATCATTTTACGAAGGAAAGGCAACCGACGCATACCACCAATGCTATAAGGATTTCGGCGGGAATGTAAGATTAAGAGGATCTACAGTTCTCGATTACCTGAAAGGACGATTCCAATCCTCTATAACCAACGACCTCCTATACAACAAATTCAACAAGCTCCAGCAAGCTAACGGAACACATGTCAAGCGAATCACCGATGTGGCTACGGACCTAATAATGTATAAGGACCGGATGGAGAGAGGAAGTATCTCCAAATACATACTGAAGTGACGATTCTATGACACCATGCACCCTACCCTCCAGCGAGAAGTAGAACCACTCGAGGAAGATGGCGATGATATTGCAGAAATAATTGTAAGAGCAGAACGAAAGGACGCCATCCTCCAGGAGACCAAGGCCTATAAAACACAGAAATCCTCTAGTAGGAACAGCCAGCCATGACACAAAGCCTCCAGCAGCTTTGAAGACGATACCCCACGGGTTTTCAAGAAGAAAACAAAATTCTCCAAAGAATCGAGAAGGCAAAAGGGAGAATGTTTCGAATGTGGAAAAACAGGACACATGGCAAAGAACTGTCTTACGAAGAAAAGAAAAGGAAAGGCAATTAAGCAAGAGGCGTCGGCCAACAATGTTGAAAGCGATAACGCCCAATCCAGTGAATATGAAGAAATCCATATCGGATATATCGATGTGGAATGCAACAGTGTTCGACCTCCGGCTACATTCAAAGCACACATCGCTCTGGAAGGTACTATCCTGATCAATGGCAAAAGGGCTCGAGTCCTATTCGACACTGGCGCAATCGGAAGAGATATGATCAGTAATACCTTTGTCTCTGTCCATGGACTCCCCACTCGAGACCTTAACCAACCCATACCAGTTAATATGGCAGTAAAAGGATCACGATCCACAAGCCATAAAACCTGTAGTGCGACCATTCCACTTGGTTCTGCAGTCCTACCCACCCAGGAAATGCTGGTTGGAAATTTAGCCAAATACGATGCCCTAATAGGCATGCCATTCCTGAACCGCCACAACGCCATAATCAGGTGTGGGGAATCAACTATTGATTTCCCAGATCAGAAGGTCAGAGTCTCATGCAAGCCAACAAGCGGAGAATACCGAGCTGCAGTCTGTGAAACAACTGCCCTACAACGATTGGATGAGTACTCTGATGTTTTTCCTGATCAAATACCCGAAGAACTACCGCCTATGAGAGAGGTGAATCACCACATCCGCCTCCGAGACCCCTCTAATCTAAAAAACCAACCCACCTACTCTATCCCTGACGCATACAAAAGCCCACTTTGTGATTGGATCAACCAACAACAAAGAAGAGGAGTCATCTATCGGGCAGAACCCCCAGGTGCCGCTCCTATATTTGTTCAACCCAAAGCAGATGGCAAAAGAATCCGCCCCTTGGTTGATTTCAAGCTACGGAACGAAAACACGGTTATGGACAGCTCTGCTATCCCAAACCAAACCCAAATCCTAAATGCAGTTGGACGGGCTTGATGCCGAAGTAAGATTGACTTAAGCGATGCCTACTTCCAAACAAGGATAGGTCCAGAAAGCGAATGCTACAACAGTTTCAAAACATCCTTCGGAAGTTTCATTAGCCGAGTTATATTACAAGGTGATATGAATGCGCCGCGCCACCTTTATGCGAATTCGATGGATAACAGCCTCCTAAGGGAATACCTCCGCCATTTTGTCTGGGTTTACATTGATGATATTCTCATCTTCTCGAACACCGAAACAGAACATGCCTACCATATAGGACTGGTTTGCACCAAACTAAGGGAAGCTAAATTCTACGCTAGCAGAAACAAGTCAATTCTGTTTGCCAATAAACTCGATATCCTAGGATGTCATAGATGATGAAGGAATACACGCAGCCCCTGGAAAAATAGCCTGTTTAACAGAATGGTCAACACCCTGGAATCAAAAGGAACTCATGCGATTCCTAGGACTAGTCAACTATATTTCCCAGTTCCTCCCACACCACGCCACTGTGACAGTACCGCTCACAGACCTTACCGGCAATGCAGAATTTGTCTGGACCCACACCCATGACCAAGCCTTCACCAACATCATGGAATTGATTAAAAACGCCAACGTTATTCAACCTATCGACTATAGTAAACCAGAACCGATATGGCTGATTACTGATGCATCGGATGTTGGAGTTGGAGCATGGGTTGGGCAAGGGGCCTCCCATGAAACGGCAAGACCGGCCACCTTACACAGTAGAAAGTTCACTAATTCACAGATGAACTATGGGACAACAGACAAGGAAGCCCTTGCTGTGATTGATACCCTCGCCACTTTCAACCACATTCTCATGGGCAATACCTTCACTATTGTTACCGACCACCAACCCCTCACTAATCTTAAAACAGAAAGGATACCTGGAAGAAGAAGAACAAGATGGATAGGCGAAATCAGCAAGTACAATGCAAAAATCATCTATACCCCTGGAAGAACCAACTATTTAGCTGATGCTCTCTCCCGCCTATATGAGAATCAAGACCTCGCAAACCCTCCCCTTGTTCACGACCACACAAGACAAAGCGAGGACAGCCCTGACGACACCTCCTATGAACAAGAACCATCGATGGCTACCACCAGCTCTGCCGCTCCCTCCAATCCTTTCTCTTACACCATGTACAGTGCTGCCGGAACAGAACGAGGAAAGGACATTGATGAAGAATGGAAAGACAATTGCACGCTCCGCAGCACACCTCCTCACGAACTTGAACAAAGCAGACTCCACTGGTCCCACCGTTATCACGACACCTGCCCTTTTCACCAGACTGAGATCAAGTTTGGCAACAGATACCAGCGACCGTACTATATGCCTGCTGACGATTCCAAAGACACCAGCTTCGACACCATAGAAGGAGCAGAAGAGATGACTAATGAAGATGAATCGACCCAACCTCCTCATACCCTTAATCCTGTCCCAACACGATACCAAGGTCTTGAAGAACTCGAACAAGCAGCAGCCTATGTGGATGCAATATCCTATTTACACTCCCCACAGTCAGCCCCGCCATCCTCTCCTCCCATAATCGATTCACGACCACTATATGGTGGACCCTTACGAGTATACAACAATGAAACCATTGTCTCAGTCATACCTCCTACTATTCCCGAGCATCGGCGTCAACTCTACGAAACCTTTGAGGAAGTGGAAGCCCCTATCGAACCAACAAGAGGATCCCTAATCGAGGATGAACGAGATCTTAGATCGACTACAGAAGAATTGACCTCCTCTTTCCGAAGCCAAATGATAGCAGGATACCGCCATGACCCGATTTACTTCAAGGCCATAGATAGCTCCAGGTATGGAGACCTCGCCCCCTACAACATATTAAATGGAATGGTCTATACCAGTACCCGTTATGGTGAACACTGCCTATATGTACCAAAAGGCCATATGTTCAATGGAATGACTATTAGAGAATATGTTATTACCGAAATCCATAACAAAGGACACCATAGTGCAGATCGCAACCTCCAATATGCCTCAGAATATGTTTACTGGCCTGAAATACGAAAGGACTTCCGCGATTTTGTCAAACAATGTGAACTCTGCCAGGCAAATAAGGAGTGAACACAACTACCTGAAGGGAAAGCACAGACCCTCCAACTACCATGTGAAATATTCGAATCATATGCCATCGATTTCGCAGGACCATTCAACAAATCCGCTGGATTTGACACCATCTTGGTAGCTGTGGACCGATTTTCTGGATATACCTGGCTCATTCCAATGAAAGTTACCGATTCCTCCAAAGACACCTGGAATAACCTCCAACAATACCTGTTTACCCCCCATGGGTACCCCTTATCCATTGTCAGTGACGCTGATCCCCCCTTTACTGCCAGATTCTGGAAGCAAACCTTAACCTCCCTCGGAATAAACCACATTATGGCTGCCCTTGGACACCATGAGACTAATGGCCAGGCAGAACGAAAAATCCGCGAAGTTAAGACTGGAATTAGGAACATGATCAATGAACGACAAACCAACTGGGAACCAGCCCTTATTGAGCTCGCTGCATATATCAACGCCGGATTTTCAGATACCTTGGGAATGTCACCATACAAGGCAGTCTTTGGCCGTCAATACCCCCTCCTACCTACAACACTATTTAAGAACTCCTCAGTCCCTGCCTCTGATGACCATCTAAACCGCCACCAAGCAATTCGGGACGATGCCTTCCAAGCTGTTAAGGCTGCCCGATTCCGAAGCACCACTACTGCCTAGAAACGACAACGCAAACATGTCCCCATCTCACCAGGAGATATGCTCATGGTTCACGGTAACATGTTCATTACCAATGTCGGATGCAGTAAGAAACTGCAACCCCGATGGCGCGGACCCTTCAAAGTCATATCCTTTGACGAGCATACAGAGAACTACACTGTCCAGATGGATGGACGTATATACCGCCGCAATACTGCAGTCTTTCACGCCTCAGCTGTCAAGCGATTCCATCCAAATGACGACTCTAAGTTCCCTGGAAGAACCCACTTCCGACCTGAACCTATCATCATTGAGAAGAAAGATGAATGGAAAGTTGAAGAAATCCGAGACCACCGCCTTTGGCATGGAAATGATCAATTCTTAGTCAAATGGAAGGGGTATCCAACGAGCGAAAACAGTTGGGAACCACTGGAAGGACTAGAGCACGCTATGGATATGGTGAATGAATGGTCGAAAGACAATATGCCGAATGGATCCCTTCCCCCAACAATCAACTACATTACTATGTGCTGGACACCCAAGATGCCAGAAACTGAGAGATGGCATGCAGAAATCGAAGCTAGAGATGGATTTTGGGCACCATACTTTGAGTCGGAATTCGAGAGTAGCGATGAGGAGAATCAAGCTATGGAGCAGGCTCTCAACAACCTTATCTAGTCACCAATCACCATCCGAATACCATAACGATGTCAAACTATGTGGAGCTCAATGTGAGGCAGCGACAACAGATTGTTGGACTGTTGTTGAACCGTTATGCTATCCAACTTGAAGACTATTTCGAAATCCTCTGGATTGACTACTGTCCTGATTGTGATCATGCTTGGGTTGATGTACAGCACGAATCTGGTATTCGTGACTACTGTGATTTAGTTTTCTTCGAGTGTAAGTGTTTCCTTAGAGTTCCCTCCTGCCTCTGGTGTGATACTTATGATGAGGAATTTCTTGCGGAAACTGAAGCCATGAGTTTCTCAGAATCCGCTTTTGATGATTATTAGGTTTTGTTTGTTTAAACAGTTGTTTTGTTTTGGGGAATGTAACTGGTACAGGTACTCGGTTATTGGTTTTGTTTTATGTTTGGTTTCAAGTATCGCTTTGATACTTGGTTTGTTTTAAGTATCGTTTGATACTTGGTTTTGTTTTATGTTTTATTTCAAGTATCGCTTTGATACTTGGTTTGTTTTAAGTATCGCTTGATACTTGGTTTTGTTTTATGTTGTGTTTTAAGTATCGCTTTGATACTTAAGAAGTTTTACCAAAGTGTATCGCTTGATACCTTTGATTAGTTTCGTTCATGCTAGACATGAACAGATTTGTGTATTTAAAGACCGCCTGTTTCTACGATAGAAAAGGCAGACTTCGACAGACAGTATTTCAATATACTTGGTTGAACGGTTACTTCTTTGTTCCCCAGTACACACTCGAAGCCTCCTTTAGTTCTCAGCTCTCGCCTCCCCTCTGGAAGAGCAGGCCACCTGCTGACTATCGTATCTATTACCGATAACGTTATTAGCTCCTTGCGAACACGTTACAGTAGCCCTCTAGCTTCCTCTTCTTGGAAGAGGTTTTTGAATTGATGATATTCCTTTGGAATCAATTCTTTACCTCCCTTTTTGCTTTGGTATTTCTTATCTTGGATTGCTATTTCTATGCCAATGTTGATTTTCGCTAGGACCGCTTTTTCATCTCCATCTATCTATTTGAGAATTCTTGTTGTATCTCCTCTTCGATAGTACCATCCAAAGGCTTGTACTGTGATCTCTTTGATTTCGATTCTCTTTGTTGTATCGGGCTGGCTTTGGGCCGTGCTTCTAAATTCCTTGTCTCATCTCGTAGTTTCTTCCAGTTGATCTACTTCACACAGATCCTCTTTGTTAATTTTTTCGACGATCAACTCTGCGATTCCATTGCCTTTTTAAACTTCAAAGTCCTCTTGAGCCAGGTTTACCAGGACCACTTTGATTTCACCTGTATAGTCCACATCGATCACCCCTGCCATGGTCATGCATCAATGTTTGACTGCTAGACCACTGCAGAGTGCTATTCGTCTATAGGTGCCTTCTGGTAGTCTGATGGCTATTCCTGTTACTATCATTGCCTGCCTGTTGTAAGGTATCTTGATTCCTTTATTGGCATACAGGTCGTGTCCTGCTGCACCTTTGAAACCCTTGGTAGGAACCTTTGCCTCTTGGTCCAGTTTTTGTATCTGGACTCTGTTATCCTGCCGTATCTTGGTGAACTTTGCATGCAAAGTTTCTTCTTGTACTTCTCATATGGGTGTCGAGTAGACCATAGGGGAACTGTTAAGATATGGTGTCGCACATAGCTTGCTTGTAAAGGTCATCTTGTCCTCGTTTCAATTGATTGTCGGATTATGTTTTTGCAACTATGGCATCCAGCAGACTATCTCATGGTTCTTCAGATCTGCTCCCTGATAGGTTGCCGTTTTCCTATGGCTGTTAATGTCCATAGGTACTGTCCCCATATGGATTATAGGACCCATTGGGCTTGGCCTTCCATCCGCTAGGTAGACTTGTCTCACTTTCTTCACTTCTTTGGTGTGGAGGCCATGTTTGTCGCAGATGTCCTTATCGATGAAATCTTAGGTAGCCTCGGAGTCGAGCATGGTATATATTGTTGTTTCTTCATCTTCTTCGTTGCATATCTTCGTCCTGATTATCACATGATTTCCATCTCCTTCTCCTCTTTGCATATGTAATGCCGTGGATTAGTTTGCTAACTTGATGGGATTTCCAGGTCCTCATCTTGGGTCTTCCAGACTACCCTTTACTGGGGACCCTCATCGTTTTCTGCTGGTGAATCTTCTGCGATCATTTCCCAAATGTTACTCCTCTTTTAATTTTGGAAGCGATTATTTCCAGCAGCATTGGTGCCTTGGTATCCGCTGTCAGGTCGGCTTCTGCATTCTTGCATCTGATATCCTGTTTTTCCACACCTTATGCAGAGTTTCCCGTTCATTGTTCTGACGTATCCTTCCCCAGACAGGTTCAGAGCAGGCACTGCTCTTGATTTGTCCAACTCCATTAGCTCACCTGGTGGTAATGCTCGACTTTCACCTCAAGCTACTTGCGTTTTGAAGGTTCTGTCCACATTCCTGGATGATTGGACCACCCTGTATGCTATAGTGTTTTCCGAGTTGCTTTGAACCACACTTAGTTTGCTTTCCTTATCGATCACCCATCTTGCAAAATATTCTGCGGTTGTGTAGTATAAGTCGTAGATTCCCCATGCTTCTCGGAGTCTCTCACTGCAGTTTCTTAGGAGGATGATGTAGAGAGTAGCAGTATCAAACTTGGCCTTGTATTCCAATAGTCAGCATTTGTTCCAGTATGCCGAAAAGCTTTGTTTTTCTTATTAAAGTTTTTCCAGCTTTCGTCTTGCTGTATCTTTAGCATTGGGATTCCTGAATTGCTCGAAGAGTATCGCCTTGAACTCTCAGTACATGACCCATTCCCTCTGTTTCCTTCCGTTTTGGACGGGCATGATTCATTGCCCTGCGAGTGCTCTTAGTAGAGATTCTACATATTGAATCTTGATCTCATCATGGTGTTCTCCATATCCCATAATGGCAAAATACTCTTTGCATTATGCCAAGAATCTTCATAGCTTGTCTTTGGCTCCTTCGTATGTGTAGGGGTCTTTTGCATTCGGTTGTTCGAAGTTTCCTTGTTCTGTGTTTCATGTTACTGCTAGAAATGCCTGAAATTGATTTGCAGTCATTCCCAGTATGCTATTGCCTAGTATGGCAGCAGCCAGGGCTGGTGGCCCAGGTACTGCTGATCTCAACAATCTCTCGGGTAGTGGAGTTTCTGTGGGAGAGTTATCGACTAGTGATCCGTTCTCTATGGTTACTGGGATTGCTGCCCTCGAGAGCTCTGCTAAAATGTGATCCAAGGCATCGCTGAATCCTCTCAGGTTAAGGTTTTGATCATTGATGTCATTATCTCCTTTCCTATCTGGGTTGAAGGATGTTGTCTTTTATCGTTTGACGTGGCACTAGGTGACGCTTGGTAATGTAATGATCCCTGCTTGGATGGTTAGATCTTGGCGACGGGGAATAATACTTCTCTTTTTCTTCTTCTCCTCTTCTTTGTCTTACGATAGCACTAGGCCTCTACATTCCTTACTGATAGTACAAGACCTCTCTCTTCTATCAGGAACACCTATTGTAAGTTTTCTCTAACTCTTATGTGTGACGAGTTCTTCTTGGCATAACGATATAGTTGCAATAAAGGTAAAGATCGTAAAAGCGTTTTTAGATTCGTTAAAGAAATAATAATAAATAGGAAAAGTACTCAGAATTCAATCTAATTTTATTTAAACTCGTACTGCTAACATTTGTATACGACGAGCCCCTGTCGGCACAGGGATACCGCTAAATAGTATATCCCTAATCTTAAGCTAACTAGGTCTACGGCCCTGCACCTGCCATCCCTGAGTCATGCCCACACAAGAACTAATTACAAGACCATCAAACAACCCAGCGGCCGCCTCGGTCTAAGTCCGTAGCCCCTCTAGTCTAAAGCCAACCAGCACTAAGCATAGCCGAAGCTGAGTAAAAGACTGACCTGACCAGGTTCCTCGTCTAACAATCACAAAATCACTACTACCCAGTCTAAATACCGTCACACAATACCTCCACCATAACTGAAAACTAAACAAAATACACAAACTAAACCTGCAGGCGACACAATAGCAGGGAGGAGGCAACCAACATGTCCACCTCTCGCACGCGCATGCCAGGCTATCGATCCTATGAACCCACTTTGCCGGTTGCCTCCCAGGAGTGTACTGGTGAGGAGGACATGTACCGGCTGCCCGTCCCCCAAAAAAAACACTATTAACAAAAAAAAATACATAGAGGTAGTAACAGATCAAAAAAGGTCAGTGGGGCCTATCTCCCACCCGTGATGCTATGCCTCCTCCTGCCAACCCCGTAGCCAAACCAAAGAAACTAAACAAACCTCACTAAATCAAGTACACAAGACCCAAACAAGTCCAACCAGGAGGTCGCAATCTACTATGCGCACAGGTAGCGATTAGCAAGCCAGGCCACTGGAGAGCTTTGCAGCACTCATCAGCTTCACCCAACAGCTCCAGCCAGACTGGAAACACTTAATTAGACCTCGCCCAACCTGACACAAGCCCGAACAGTGCTCACAGGTGCCACTCCCCCCCCAGTCAGCCCCCCCAAGCCCTACATACCAGATACCGCAAAGCCCATCCAGCCCCTCCTGCTACTCAGACAGATCAACCATCCCACAGCCACAGGACAGCCTATACTCAGCCCGATCAGGCAGCCATTGGACTTGGCAGCACCAACAGAGCCCTAACCACCAACATCGTATAGCCAAGAGTGACCCACCAGCCACAGCGGGGAGCCACAAAGGAGACGGCACCAACATCCGAAGGCATTGGCACCAGCCACACAATCCAACCCAGCCGAACTGAAGTCCCGCCGAGCTGGGAAAGAGTGGGCAGAGCCAGCCGAAGCCAGCCTCACAGGTCCAGTGCCAGGCACAGACCGAACAACAGGCAAGAGGTACACCCAACTGAGGCAACGTGAAGGGGGAGGGTGCACAAACAGGAGAAGACAAACAGAAGGTAGGCCCCACTTGCAATGTGTAAAGCCGCCAACTACAATCTGCAACTGAACCACTCAAACACAGAGACAACGCGAGTGTCTGGCAGCTAATCGTCCAACACCACCCCAGGCAGTAATAACACCCACACCTGGGAGTAAGAGCTTTCACGATCAAGCTATCCCCACCAAGGTGAGGAGAAGACGCCTGACTAAATCACTGCAAATGCCTTAAGGACAAACTTCCAAGGGAATGGTAATAAACAACATCATAGGATTCCGACTGTAGAAGCGTAACGTAACAAGGAGGGGCCCGGCGGGTGCCACCCTCCCACCTGAGGAATGATGCGGCTGGTACAACGAGTTGAACTTGGAAGGATCATCAGTCAAACCCAAGGGCATTTTGTATCATGAAAACTAAGGAGTCTGTTAAAACCCAGCAAAAAACATGAGCTGGCCAAAAGAACGACACGGGTGATCGCCCTAAATGCAATGTTCAATCCCTCCAATCGAATTGCAAACCTACGAGTAGATGATAGACAGGAAGCTGCATGCATTTTACCGAAAGGGGCTCATAAGCGACCATGATGAATAGCTCGAAGTACCAATATCGTAAGATACCCAGCAAGCAATGAAATGAGAAGCAAACAAGTAATCAGTCAGGCAACGCCTAACAGACCTTAACATCAAGAACCCCAGGAGCTACTGAGCGAACTCAGATATTTCCCCCAGAATCCAAGGTATCAAGGCCCACCATGGGTGCGAAAGAAATGCTTGGGGAGAAGCTACAGCAAGGACAAGGAAAGGTACTTAGAACAAAGCATGAAGAACCTATACTCCTTGGCCCCGTTGGCCTCCTTATATAGTATTCTTCCCACCCGTAGTCATGTGACTCAAAGTGGTCACATGAGCGAAACCAAATCATAATAAACTAGTCATGTGACCAAAGTGGTCACATGCTCAAAACCCATGACCTTATAATGAGGTCATGAGTAAAACTTATAAACCAATCATAACACAATAAACAAGTCAAATGACTCGCCTGAGTCATATGTGTGAAACCCATGACCTCATAATGAGGTCATGAGTGAAACATAAATTATATGCGCAAGGCCTACTCACTAGGCACTCTCGCAAGACATGCTTGCTAGGTGTACTCCCATGACTCATATTTGAGCTATGTGCAAAAGCATCACAAATCGCACACATAACAAATCATATGACTCGAATAAGTCATATGTGTGAAACAATAACATACCTGTGACTCAAAATCATGTGTTATGTGAAAACCTTTTCATTGCCAAGCCATATTTGTGACATTAGCTCCTCTCCCCCTAAGCCTGAGTCCCATCAAGTTCTTTCTCCAAACTTCAATAGTTCCTGTCCTGCTAAGCGTATGGACCTCCAAAGCGTATTGAACTGGTCATCCACTTCCCTCCATCTTACCCTCATCATTTCCAAGATGAGGTTTGCCATCTCGATCGTATGCCTTTGAATATTGTTCAGCTGTCGTAGCTTGGAGATCATGTTGTCATTTGCCAAAATTGTGGCTTCGGCCTGACCAAGTTGTTCCCAGAGTCCTCGGATTTGCCTGTGTAGGCTCCTTACATCCGGTTCTGATTCTGTTGATGGGTTTTGGGCTCCCCACTCCCAGGGCCTCATCCTCGAGGCCCTAGCTCTCTGTCATACCGTGGTATATTTTCCTTCCAACTCTTTCTTTGTTCCATCTTTCTGCAGGTACTATCCTGCAGAGATTTTCTTCATCCTGTGCATCTTGCAAGTATTGTTGAGGCACTGTTTCCCGCACTTTGAGGCATGGTACGGATGGGGACCGAACTTTTTGTATTCTCTTGAGAACTATCCTGAGCCTTGCTTGTCCCCATAGTGTCTGGGACATCCATTGTCGTAGGATACTGTCTATGACATAGCATTATGCAGTGCTTGTATTTCCCTTTCCCTGAGTTCTTCTTCAGTCGGCTCCATAAATAAGTATTTGGGGCTGGTCGGTGTGGTTTGGTGGGGGCTATCTCCCCGGCACTCGTGTTGTTACAATGGTGTAGGAGCCTTTCCCTCACCTTTGTCTTGATTGAACATGATCGTTACCTGGGGCGGGATTGCCAGGGTACCCCTGGTGGAAGGTTGAGATGGTATCTTGTGCGTGTTCGAAGTTGTTTGCGACGAACCAAGTTTTATCATATTCGGGTGAATATCCCATCCGCTTGGCTCTGTATTGGTGGTGATTGTGGAAGAAGGGAGAATGGACTACTTCGTCGAGCTCGTGTTCTGGTTCTCCATCACGTTTTATCGGAGGAAGAGGAATCATTGTTTGTGAGGAAAACTTGTTGTTGTTGTATAATTCGAGCAGTGAGATATGGAATGTATTGTGTACTCACATCAAGTATGGAAGGTCGAGTTTATAAGTTCGACTGCTTACTTTTTCCAGTATCCTGAATGGTCCGATTTTCGTATAGTATAATTTCTTTAATGGTCGTGTCGTATGGATATTGCGTGGTATTAGCCATAACATATCTTCCAGTTGTATCTTTGGATCCGGTCTTGTGTGCTTATCATATTGTTCTTTTTATCGTCATTGTGCTTGACTCATTTCGTATTGTAATATTTCATGTAGTTTTCCCATATCTGTTTTGCCCGCGATTATGTCATGAATCCTATGATATTTGATCTGACTTGGTGGATGTTGTCCGTAATTCGCGAAGAAGATTATCGTGCCAATAGTTTCTTGCCTTCCATTGTTGTATGTGAATTCAGCCATTGATAGCAGTTTGTACCAATCATCTTATTGGTAATTGACATAGGCCCGTAAATATTGTTCGAGTATCGCTTTTACCTGTTCCATTTATCCCTCAGGTTACAGGTGGAACACTGTGCTCATTCTACTTTGTATCCCCATTTCTGCTGTTATTTTCTTCCATAGTCCTGAGGTGAATAGTATTCCGCGATCAGTAATGATATTCTCTGGGAGGCCGTGAAGTCGGATGACTTCTTGGAACAATGTTTATATAAAATTCCTTGTTTCGATATCTTTTTAGACTGGAATGAAATAACTCATTTTGGTCAGACGATCCACCATGACCAGGATGCTATCGCAATTTTCCCATGCCGGTAGGTCTGTGATGAAATCCGGAGTAAGTGTTTCCCATAGTCGTCTGGGAACTTCGTTCGATTTCAGTAATCCATATGGTGCGTGTTGAGCCGTTTTTGTCCTTTGGCATATGTCGCAATTTTTGACATATCATTTGACATCTTTGCGCAGTCCTGGCCAATAGAATGACCTCGTGATGAATTCCATAGTTTTAGTCCTTCCTCCATATGCCGCCATTCAGATATCGTGGTGTTGTCATATGATGTCTGTCCTTATCTCTTCTTTTTCTGGAATCCATTGTTTCCCGTCCCACCACATGTTTCCATCCTTCCATTGGCATAAACCCAGAGCAATTTCTTTTATCTTCTTTTTTCCTTCCTTCAATGCTTCTCTTAATGCCTAAACTGTTTTGTCTCCTTCGTTTACCTTCTCAATTTCCCTTTCCTCCATTGATGTGAATTTGATAACCTCCATTGCCTTGAAGTAGGTTTTTGGTAATAGTGTCCACGTTTTTTGTTTGATCCTTTCATCTTCTTTCGTTTGTAGTTTGTTGCTTGCAATTCTTATGAGAGCATTTGGCTTTCCACTCTGTTTGCATTATGGGTATTCGATTTTGAAGTTGTATTTGCTAAGGTGTTCCATCCACTTTATCTGACGGTCGTTCAGTTCTTTTGTAGTCATGAACAGGACTAGATTCTTATAGTTGGTTACAACTCGGACTGGATTGTCATTGTTCAAAACATATCTTCTCCATTCTTTTATTGCTTGAACTATCACTAATAGTTCTTTGTTCGTGGCATCGTAGTTGCACTCTGTGGGGGTCACTGTCTTGGACCGGTAAGACACTAGCCTCTATTTTCCATCTTCACATTGTTGCGATAGTCTACCTGAGCACATATATTTTGAGGGGTCTGTTTCGATCATTGTTGTTCGGTTTGGGTCGAAATGAACCAGTATGGGTACCGATGTTAGATGTGTTCATATTGCATCATAGGATTTCTGTTCTGTTTCTCCCCATTCCCATTTCTTGTCTTTCTTTGTTAGGTTATAGAGTGGTTTTGCAAGCCTGCTAAATCCCTTTATAAACCTTTGATAAAAGTTGCAGAATCCTATAAAGCATTGAACACCTGTTTTATTGTTCGGTTTGGCCCATTCCCATATTGCTGCCGTTTTGACTGGGTCGACCTTGACCCCGCTTTGATTGATGATAAATCCAAGGTATTCCATTTCCTCTCTATGGAATTCGCATTTTGTGGGTTTGATCTTCATTCCTGATCCTTGTATTGCGGCCATGATATTTCTGATATCCTTCTGGCATTGTTTCATATTTTTCCAGTAGATGAGTACGTCATCCAAGTATATGATGCAATATATCTCGAGGTATTTATTGAGTAGCAGGTTGATCTATCGTTAAAATGAAGCCAGTACATAGGTTAGCCCGAAAGGCATAACCAAGTATTTGAACATTCCGTATCTCGAGGTGAATGTAGTCTTCTATTCATCTCCTGCCTTGATGCGTATCTTGCGGTATGTGTCCTTGATATCGAGACTGGTGAAGTATTTTGCTGCCTGTAGTCTATCCAATGCCTCTCCAATTAAGGGTAGTGGATATCGATCTTTCTTTGTAACCAAAGTCAGGGCTCTGTAGTCTACATGGAGTCTCATTTTGCCATCTTTCTTTTTGACGAATAGTATAGGGGATCCTCATGATCTGAAGGAGTCTCTGATCCATTCTCGCTTTAAGGTTTACTTGATGTACTTCCTAAGTTCTTCAAGCTCCGCTTCTCCTAGTGGGTATAACCTCTTGTAAGAAATTTCTTTGGTTTTTCCAGTTTTCTCGTCTTTGTCCAGCTGAATTTAGTGATCGATTGCTAGTCTTTGAGATGGTAGCTCCATAGCTACCTCTTCTTGCAAAAGGTTAGTGAATTGATGATATTCCTTTGGAATCAATTCTTTCCATCCCTTTTTGCTTTGGTATTTCTTAACTTGGATTGCTAGTTCCGTGCTGATGTTGATTTTTACTAGGACTGCTTTATTGTCTTCGTATGTCCATTTGAGAATTCCTGTTGTATCTCCTTTTTGATGACACCGTCTAAAGGCTTTTGCTGTAATCTCTTTGATCTCGATTCTCTTTGCTGTATTGGGCTAGTTTTGGTCCATGCTTCTAAATCCCTTGTCTCCTCATGTGGTTTCTTCCAGTTTATCTACTTCGTGCAGATCCTCTTTGTTGATTTTTTCGATGATCAACTGTGCGATTCGATCGACTTTTTACACTTCCTAGTCCTCTTGAGCCAGGTTGGCTAGGACCACTTTGATTTCACCTGTATAGTCGACGTCGATCACACCTACCATGGTCTTGAGTCGATATCTGACTACTCGACTACTGCGGGGCGCTATTCGTCCATAGGTGCCTTCTGGTAGTCCAATGGCTATTCCTGTTGCTATCATTGCCTGCCTGTTGGCAGGTATCTTGATTCCTTTGTTGGTATACAGGTCATGTCCTGCTGCCCCTTTAGAATCCTTGGTAGGCACTTTTGCCTCTTGGTTCAGCTTTTGTATCCAGACTCTCTTATCTTACTGTATCTCGGTGAACTTTGCACACAAAGGTTCTTCTTCCGCTTCCTGCATCGGAGTCGAGTAGACCACCAGTGAACTATTGAGACATCGTGTTGTACACAGTTCGCTGGTAAAGGCCATCTTGTCATCATTCCAATCAATCGTCGGGTAATGTTTTCGTAACCATGGCATCCCTACAACTATGTCATGGTTCTTGAGATCTGCTGCCTGAAAAGTTGCCATTTCCCTATGGCTGTCAATGTTTCTAGGTACTGTCACCATATGGGTTATAGGATCCATTACGCTTGGCTTTCCCTCTGCCAGGTAGACCTGTCTTGCTTTCTTCACTTTCTTCTTCAGGAGGCCATATTTGTCGCAGATTTTTTGTCGATGAAATCTTCAGCAGCCCCCGAGTCGAGCATTGCATATATTGTTGTTTCTTCCTGCTTTTTGTTTTATATCTTTATTTTGATCGTCACATGATCCACATCTTCTTCTCCCCTCTGCCAATGTAGTGCCGTGTAGTAGTTTGCTACTTTGATAGGTTTTCCAGGTCCTCATATTGGGTCTCCCAGAGCACTGTTTACTTGGAACCCTCGTGGTTATCCGCCAGTGAATCTTCCGCGATCATTTTGCAAATGTTGTTCCTCTTTTAAGCTTGGAAGCAGTTCTTTCCAGTAGCGGTGGTTCCTTGGTATCCACTGGCTGGTCAGCTTCTGCATTGTCGAATACAATGTCCTGCTTTTCGGCACCTCAAGCAGAGTTTTCCCTTCATTCTTCTAGTGTATTCTTCCTTTAACAGGTGCAGAGCAGATCTTGCCTTTGATTTGTCCAACTCCATTGGCTCGCCTGGTGGTAATGCTCGACTTTCACCTCAAGCTGTTTGCAGTTTGAAGGTTTCTTCCACGTTCCTGGATGATTGGGTCATCTTGTATGCTATAATGTTTTCCGAGTTGCTTTGAACCATGTTTAGTTTGCTTTCCTTATTGATTGCCCATCTTGCAAATCGTTCTGCTATTGTGTAGCGTAAGTCCAAGATTCCTCATGCCTCTTGTAGTCTCTCGCTGCAGTTTCTTTGGAGGATGATGTAGAGAGTAGCAGTATCAAACTTGGCCTTGTATTCCAATAGTCAGCATTTGTTCCAGTATGCCGAAAAGCTTTGTTTTCCTAGTTGGAGTTTTTCCAGCTTTCGTCTTGCTGTCTCTTTGGCATTGGGATCCCCAAATTGTTCGGAGAGTGTCGCCTTGAACTCCTCGTACGTTACCCATTCCCTGTGTTTCCTTCCATCTGGGAAGGGCATGATCCATTGCTCTGCTAGTCCTCTTAGTAGAGAATCCACATGTGGAATCGGGATCTTATCGTGGTGTTCTCCAGATCCCTTAATGTCAAAATACCCTTTGCATTGTACCAAGAATATTCGTAGCTTGTCTTCAGCTCCTTCGTATGTGTTGAGTTCTTTTGCTTTTGGTCATTAGATGTTTTCTCGTTCTGTGTTTCGTGTTGCTGCTAGAAATGCCTGAAACTGATTCTCAGTCATTCCAAG